>NC_056726.1:949471334-949551278 GCF_019279795.1 Protopterus annectens
GGAGGATCCATGTTGTATTCTGCTGAAATTGCTGATGCATGAATCTTAATGGAGGAGTAAGACAGGCCACTGTGGAACAGCTCTGCTAAATATTCCAGGATGTGTGCTATGTTTGCCAATGAGACATTTTCTCCCTTTGCTGCACTCCAAATGAGGTATCTTTTCCACTTGGCTGAATAAGTCTTCCTTGTGGAGGGTCTGCATGCCTCCAGGATAATGTCCTTAACCCTCTGAGATAAACCTGGGTTATTTTGTTTTATGCAATATTCCAAGCAGCTAGCTGCAGTGTTTTCAAGTTTGGATGTAGGATCTTGTAGTTGTCCTGTGTTAGTAGTAAGGGACATAGAGGTAGATGCCATGCGTGTGTCCGAGACATGCTTCTCAGTAGCGGGTACCAATGTTGCCTCGGCCAGTCTGGAGCTATCAGAATTACCCTTGGCTGATCCTCTCTGATCTTCAGTAGAACTTTGTACACTAAGGGAAGAGGTGGAAATGCATATGCTGTCAGGTTTTTCCAGCTGAAGGAAAGGGAGTCCACCCTCCAAGCAAGTGGGTGGTATGCTCTTGTGCAGAATTTCTTCAATTGGTGATTGTGTGGGGAGGCAAACAGGTCTATCTGTGGTAGTCCCCATTTCTTTGTTATGGCTTTGAAGATATCTGGATGCAGCATCCATTCGTGAGCATCTGTGGTAGTTCTGCTTAAGGTGTCTGCTAGAGAATTTTCTTTTCCTGGTACAAATCTGGCCTGAAGTTGAATGTTGAGGTTCAGGGCCACATTCCACAGGTCCATTGCCATCCGGCATAGAGGATATGAATGTGTACCTCCCTGTTTGTTGATGTACCACATGACTGTGGTATTGTCCGTCCTTATCAGCAGATGACCATGTTGAAGGAGTGGTCTGAATGCCTGGATCGCATGTTTCACTGCCAGCATCTCCTTTAGATTTATGTGTAGATTCAGCTGGTCTTGGGTCCATAGGCCTTGTATACACTTGTCCACCATGTGTGCCCCCCATCCAAGGTCTGAGGCGTCCATGGTGATGGTCTGGCTTGGATGTGGTTTGTGGAAAGGCAAGCCTCTGTTCAACTGACAGGCCTGAGCCCACCACAGACATTCTTGCTTCAGGCATGGAATTATTGGAATCTGGGCTTCTAGACTGTGCTTGTGTTGAGACCATACATTCCTTAGATACCATTGTAGCTTTCTCATATGCAGCCTGGCATGTGGAACCAATATTTTGCAGGATGCCATGTAGCCCAGGGCTTGCAGGACTTTCCTTGCAGTAAGCTGAGTTTGTGTTGTTAATGTCATGAAGTAGACTGGTAGTTGCTTTTGTTTTTCTTCTGTGAGAAAAGCCATCTGAGTTGATGTGTCTAATTCTGCACCCAAGAATGTTATCCTTTGGGATGGTACTAGTCTTGACTTTTGCATGTTGACTGTGTATCCCAAGGCTTGCAACAGTTGTATGACATTTTCCAAATCTTTTGTTAACTTTGCCTTGTTGTCCGCTTGTATTAGGCAGTCGTCCAGGTATGGGTAAATCTGAATTCCCTGAAGTCTGCAATGAGCAATTACTGATGCCAGGCATTTCGTGAATACTCTGGGCGCAGTAGATAAGCCAAAAGGCAATGCTGAGAATTGATAATGCTCTGATCCTGCAAGAAATCTGAGGAGTCTTCTGCAATCTGGTCGTATAGGGACGTGCAGGTATGCCTCCTTGAGATCTAGAGTCACCAGCCAAGACTCCTTGCCCAGCATGGGAAGAAGTTGCTGAAGGGTCAGCATTTTGAATTTTGGAACAATGAGGTATGTGTTCAGTGCAGACAAATCTAGAATAGGTCTCCATTGATTTTCTTTTCTTGGTACAAGGAAAAGCCTGGAGTAAAATCCTTGGCCTTGTTCCATAGGTGGCACCTCTTCTATAGCTCTCATCCTTAGTAAGTTGTTGATTTGTCTTAGAGCGTCTGTTTTTTGGCTTGGTGGTAGGTTTGGCATTCCTCTCTTTTTTGGTAGAGTATGGAAGTGAAACCTGTAGCCCTTGTCTATTGTTTGTAAAGTCCATTTGTCTCCTGTAATGTAATGCCAGTTGTCGGAGAATAAGGCTAGTTTTCCGCCCAAGGGTGCTTCCAGTTGTTCCCTGGTAGGCGGAACTAGAGCCAAGTCATTGTGTCTGCCCTGTGGAAGTGGTTGTAGTTGATTCTGTGGCAGTACTTCTCTGGTTGGTAGGTTGCCACTGACGTCCCCTGTAGGCACCCCTAGATTGACCTCTGCCTCTTGGGCATCTATTTCTGCCTCTGCGCTCTGGAGTTGTCTGGAAAGGACCAATTCTTCGAAGGCCAATTTCTGCTAAACCTCTGAGGTTGGACCTGTAAGAAATCCTTGACTGTTTGGACAGATTTTGCTTTTTCTTCCACCTTTTTTAGAGCCTGCTGTGCAGGGGAGCCAAACAAACTCTGTTTCTCCATGGGAGCATCTAGGAGTTTTGACTTAACATGGTCTGGTAAGGATTGTTCTTTTAACCAGGCATGCCTTCGAATCACTGTTCCAGTCACAGCTGATCTAAAGGAAGCCTCCAGTGCATCATAGCCACATTTTAAGAAATGGTTACTGACCTGCTGAGAGTTACGTACCAAATCCTGAAGGGACTTGCGGTCTAAAGGTTCAGGAGAAGACTGTTTTTTATTTAGCTGGTCTAACAAAAATTCCTGGTACTGAATCATGTGAAATTGACAGTTCAAGGCCCTGGCCGAAAGAGTAGCAGAAGTATAAACCTTTTTACCCCATCTCTCTAATGGATTCCCTTTCAGAGGGAAGAGGGTTTTGGCAGAGGCAGCTGCCACACCTTTAGGGCCCTGTGAAATGGTTTCAGGGTCTGCAACAGGAGCCTTATACAAATGATAGTGTGTGTCCGGGACCCTGTAATATCTGTCTGGCTCGGCAGGGGCCGGAGGAAGAGAATCAGGAGCAGCACAGGCATCATTATATGCATCATCAACAACTGTTAGTACTGGCGGAATGGCTAAAGGCCTATGCTGTGGTAAGTGTAAAAAAGTCCATAGCCTTTTCCTTGAATCTGAAAAATCCTGGCCCTGCCATTGGAAGTGTTTCCTCATAGCATGCAAGGTTTCCCCAAAGGAAAATTCTTCAGGAGGAGAAGCAGAAGGAATGGAGTCTTCTGCATCAGAATCCTCATAAGGAGAATATGGGCTTTCGTGAGGGTCTGAAAGGTCTGAGTCATCCGAGGAATAATCTGTAGAGACAGGTTCGGGGGGCTCAGTCCTAGGCCTCTTGTCTGGAGGGGGCTGAGAGGCCCTGTCTGGGTGAGGTTGGGATCCTCTGATCAAAGAAATGAGATCCTCAGCCAGGCTGAGTATTTGGGAACTAGAGGTAGGCCTATGTGAAGGAGTTTTGGCAGGCAAGGCCTTAGAAGATTTAGCTGCCTTAGCCCTGGCAAAAGCCTTAACAGACATGGAAGCAGGGGGTCTAGCAGCCCCACGTGCAGGGGTAGTTATGTCTAAAGGAATAGTGTCTGATAAATCCTGGGTGCCTGCTTCTGTAGCAGTAATTTCAGTAGCAGTTTCAGCCATGCTCTGTGAGGCCTCGGCTATCGGAAGCATGCTTTCGGCCGAAGGAAGAACTGGGGGCTCGGTTTCAGCCGAAACAGAGACATTCGCGGTTGGCCTAACCGTGGTTTCAGCCGAAACCGCGGGCCACGAATGTCGGACCTTTTCCTTGCGCTTTTTAGCTAATTGAGTAGTCGGAGTCTCCAATGGCATTTTGTATGCAAAAGCGGGACCAAAAAACTCCTCTGCAAACTCCGACCGACGTCTAAGTGTCCGTCGGTTGAAGGAAGCACAGGCTAGACAAGCTGATACGTCGTGGTCTGGGCCTAAGCAAGGAAGGCAGTAAGAGTGGAAATCCTTATGAGGTATTTGTTTCCCACAAGTTAAACAATTATTTACTTTGTCTGACATCGGCTGAGGCAAGAAAGAGTCCCCAACGGGGTACTTAGCTTTTTAGAAGTCTTCGGTAGTAGAAATCTCTGGATCTGACCGACCGGCACTTGCGAACAGCTTCTGCTTCGGGCACCGCGCGGCAAGAAAGACTGAGGAAAATGGCGTCGGCTGATGCCTTTATACCCAATAAACAGCAGCTATGACGTCGGGTGAAGTGCGACATCAGCCAAGGCCAGACCCAGACTTTGGAATCTGGCCGACTGAAGGGCTGCCTGAGGCAGGACAACCCATATGTTAGGACTGTAGATGCATCCTTGAAGGACATCCTTTTCCATTTGTCCAAATAAGCCTTCCTGGTGCTTGGCCTCCTGATTTCCAGAATAACATCCAGAACTGCTTGTGAAAGAGGAGCTGGTTGGATGCTTAGATGATTTGCCATGCAGCCAGATTTTAAGTTTTGAGCTGGCTGTGAAGAATCTGATTGCTTTGTTGTGTGAGCAAATGGGGGATTTGAGGCAATATCCATGGTGGGCTGTGGGCCATATTTTTCAATAGCGGATACCAGTGCTGGCATGGCCAGTCTGGGGCTATGAGAATCAGTCGTGGTCTCTCCTTTTTGACTTTCAAAAGAACCTTTGTGATGAGAGGCAATGGAGGGAAGGCATATACTGTCAGGTTTTTCCAACTGAAAGAGACAGCGTCCACTTTCCAAGCTTGAAGGTGAAATGTCCTTGTACAAAATTTTGTCAGTTGATAGTTTTGAGGACTGGCAAACAGGTCTATGTCTGGAAGGCCCCATTTTTGAGTTAACATTGCAAATATTTGTGGATCTAGTTTCCACTCGTGGGGATCCTTGATGTTTCTTCTGAGGTCATCTGCCAATGTGTTCTTCTGTCCTGGCAGGAATTGAGCTTGTAACTGGACTTGGTAGGCCAGAGCTGTGTTCCATAAGGTCATTGCTTGCCTGCATAGAGGGTAAGAATGTGTACCCCCTTGTTTGTTTATGTACCACATTACTGTGGTGTTGTCCGTCTTTATTGCAAGTTGTCCTGGATGTAATAGATCCTTTTAGGCTGTCGGAGCTTTCTGTACAGCTAGCATCTCTTTTTGATTTATGTGCAGATTTCTTTAATATGCAGTCCATAGGCCTTGAATGCATTGTCCTGCCATGTGTGCCCCCCCAGGCGTAGTCTGAAGCATCTGTTGTGATAGTTTGCCTGGCTGGGGCAAGGTGAAAGGCTGACCCTTGTTGAGGTGACATGCCTGTGACCACCATAGAAATTCCTGTTGTAGGCAGGGAATGAGAGATATCATTGTGTCCAAGCTGTGGCTGTGTTGAGACCATACGCTTTTTAGGTACCACTGTAATTTCCTCATATGCAGCTTTGCAAATGGTATTATTAGTATGCAAGATGCCATGAAGCCCAAAGCCTGCAGAATTTTTCTTGCAGTTAATTGGGTCTTTGTTGCCATTGTCCTGAAATATTGAGTCAGTTGTAGTTGCTTGTCTGGCGTAAGATAAGCCTTCTGGGCCGTTGTATTCAAGCTGGCACCCAGGAATGTCATTTTTTGTGAGGGTACTAGTTTTGACTTCTTTTCGTTTACTGTGTACCCCAGGCAGTTTAGTAGATGCTTTACAAAGGCCAGATGATGTAAGAGAATGTCTTTGCTTTCTGCTTGGATGAGGCAGTCATCCAGGTATGGATATATTTGAATTCCTCTTTGTCTGCAGTATGCAATTACTGGTGCCAAGAATTTTGTGAAAAGTCTGGGGGCAGTAGATAAGCCAAAGGGCAGTGCAGAGAATTGGTAATGGGTTGAACCTGCAATGAAACGGAGGTATCTTCTGCAACTTTGTCTGATAGGGACATGCAGGTATGCCTCCTTGAGGTCCAACGTTACTAGCCATGCTTCCTTGCCCAACATGGGAAGTAGCTGCTGTAGCGTTAGCATCTTGAATTTGGGTACTTGTAAGTGTTTAGAATTGAAAGGTCCAGAATTGGTCTCCAGGCATTGTCCTTTCTGGGCACTAGAAAGAGTCTTGAATAAAATCCTTGGCCTTGTTCTTGAGTAGGTACCAGTTGAATGGCTGTCATGTCCATGAGAGCTGTAATTTGCTTTTGTGCCTCTGCCCACTGATTTTGTGGCAGGTTTGGCATTCCTCTTTTCATTGGCAAGGTGTGAAAGTGGAATCGGTATCCTCGTAAAATTATGTCTAGGACCCATTTGTCCTTTGTGACAATGTGCCAGTTGTCTGCAAAAAGTGCGAGTCCCCCCCCAAGGGGGCTGCCAAGAGAGTATTGCTTGGTTGGATGAGGTGCAAGTCATTGAATTTGCCTTCTGGTGGTTTGAGACCTGCCTTCTCCTCCCATCTGTGTTGTAGAGCCCCATTGGCGAGGTTTATACTGGGTTAGTGGTTGTCCTCTGCCCCTTGGGCGTCTGTATTTACCCCTCTGTAGTCTGTCAGTGGCTGGAAAGGACCAATTTTTTGTTGGCCAGTTTCTGCTGAAGCGAGGGGGTTGTACTTGTAGGAAATCTTTGCTGTCTGCATAGATTTTGCCTTATCTTCCATTTTCTTTAAAACTTCTTCTGCTTTAACTCCAAAAAGAACATCCTGCTGTAAGGGAGCATCCAGTAGTTTTGCTTTAACCTGATCAGGCAGGGTTTGTTCCTTTAACCAAGCATGCCTACATATAACAGACCCAGTGACAGCTGCTCTGCAGGAGGCCTTCAAAGAATCAAACCCACATTGTAAGGTATGTTTGCCCATCTGCTCAGTGGCATGCAACAGATCCTGTACTTCTTTCAATTCAGATTGTTGAGGGAGAGAGGTTATTCTATGCTTTAACTGAGAGATTAGAAATTGCTGATACTTAAGCATGTGAAATTGACAATTCAGTGCCCTCATAGCTAGTGTGGCTGAGGTGTAAACCTTTTTCCCCCACCTGTCTAGTGCTCTGGAATCCCTCTCAGAAGGTACTGGGTTTTTAGCCATAGAAGCCTTAGCCCCCTTGGGACCCTGTGAGATAGTCTCTGGGTCAGCTACAGGGCTTTTGTAAAGAAATTTGTGGGAATGAGGCACTCTATAGTATCTGTCAGGCTTAGCCGGAGCAGGAGGTAGAGAGTCTGGGTTGAAACTGGATTCTAAATAGACATCATCCACAATGTCCAAAACTGGTGGGATGGCAAGTGGTCTGTGTTGGGGGAGTAAAAGAAACTCTCTGAGCCTTTTCTTGGAATCAGAGTAGTCCTGACCTTCCCAGTGAAAATCTTCCCTCATAATGTGTAAAGTTTCCCCAAAGGAGTAGTCTTCAGGAGGAGAAGCTGAGGGAATAGAGTCCTCAGAATCTTCATAAGGAGAGAAGGAGTAGTCTTGGTCCTCAGAAGAGTCTGAAGAAATGGACATTTGCTCAGAGGATGCATAATCTTCCTCTTGTCTAAGCCTTTTGTCAGGAGGGGGTTGGGAACCCCTGATTAAAGAAATCAAATCTTCAGCCATTTTGAGCATCTGTTTCTTAGGCATGGGGCCTTGAACAGGAGACTGAAGTGCAGTCCTTTTAGATTTAGGAGTCTTTGACTTAGAAAACGTTTTAATGGTGAGAGTCGTCGCTCTGAAAACGCCTTCAGAAACCGATGGCGTTTCTGTAGCACTGACGTCTTTTGTAGCAAAGTCGTCGGAAGGGCCTGAAGTAAAAGGCTGCGTCGGCCTGGTACATTTGATCAAAATTTCCGTAGCGGTCTCGGGTTCCAGATCTGCAGTAGTCAGGGGCTGCGTCGGAGCCACACTGAGGACCGGATCAGCCGAGGCCTTGGAATCTGGCTTAGGCCTGGGCTGTCTGTCCTTATCCCTGCATTTTTTTGTGCACGCCGGTAGTCGGTTGCTCCGACGGCATGGTGTAGTTAAATTTCCTACCGAAGTAGTGTCGTGCGAAATCAAAGCGCCTTTTAATAGTACGCTTATTAAACCTAGCACAAAACCGACAAGTAGTGACATCGTGGTCTGGGCCTAGGCAAGGTATGCAATAAGAATGAAAATCCTTATGAGGTATTTGCGTCCCACAAGAAATACAATTGTTAACTTTTTCTGACATCGGTCTGAGGCAAGAAAAGTTTTCCCAACGGGGTACTTAGCTTTATAGAAGACTTCGGTCTGAAATTCGAATTCGAAAATCTCAGGAGTCGGCCGACCGGCACTTGCGAACTGCTTCTGCTTCGGGCACCGCGCGGCAAGAAAGACTGAAGAAAATGGCGTTGGTTGCATTATATATACCCCTGGCGCACTGACGTCAGGGAAGAGGCGACAGCAACCGACGCCGGACCAAGACTTTGGAATTCCAGATCTGCAGTAGTCAGGGGCTGCGTCGGAGCCACTGAGGACCGGAGACCTGCAGAGGAAGCACAGAAAACGAGATCTGGAGATTAGAGGGCAGCAGAGCATTGTGGGAGAGGGAGGAGCCAGAGCCTTGGATCCATCTGTTGAATGTTGCCAGCTCGGATCTGATGTCAGATCCTTTGACCCTGTGGTGATGAATGAAGACATGGATAACATCAGGTCAAACTAAAGATGCAAGTGGAAAGGTACTTCACCAAGGAATAATGGAAAAACATCTGCATGGCTCCCAAGCACGCAAAACAGAAAAAAAAATCTTGAAGGTTTTGCTTGAAAATTTGTTTTCTCAGATAGACATTAAATGCTGGAGGTGTGATGGAAAACAGAGAGGTAACTGGGAATGTAATATATCATGAGATTTTAAAAATTCTCTAAAAGGTGTTTTGTCAAAAATAACAGGGTAGTAAATCATTGTGATGAAGGAAATTATTACTTTGAGCTGGGCCAAAGACAAAAGCCTAAACATAGTAAGGCCTAAGTTTAATGCTACTGGCTGCAAGAAAAAAAAATTACTAGAAAATGGAAATCAAAATGTAACTGAAGTACTGAATATTGTAAAAAGGAGATACAAACGAAAAGTGGGGTCCACAGAAAAAGGAAAGAGCAAATTACATAAAAGTAAATGAAATCTGTGGGAACAATGCATGCACAATGATTTTCAGGAGGAGTGAGGTTTAAAGGAAGGAAGGAACTGAACAAAATTTATGTAATGTTGAAGTGAATGACAATTGCTAAAAATGAAACATACTGTGCATGAAAAATTGATATTACAGCTTATTTTACATTAATGTTTGTGTACCCATGTCACTGTTTAAGCTGTAATTTAATAATGGTTATAAAAATGCAGGCACAAATACTTAAGGTACTCCTGAATAAAAAAGGGGATGGAAGTGGGGAGAGAGAGTGAAATGCACCTTGTTCCTACTGAGCTGAGGTCGCCAGTCATATCCCAAAAGCTCCAGATTTTATCCTGTCTTGGGCCATCAGAGGCAAAGGTAGGAAATCACTGAATATTAAGGTGATGGCCTACCCTATTAAAAAGAATATGTTAAAATAGCACAGGAGGTACAACAGATGTGATTACAGATGTGGAGATACAAGCAAGCAAGGAGCTGCATTGATACTTTCATAAGCTTAGTAGATAAATGTAAAATACAAAGCAATTATACATTTAACTTTTTTTAACAACATACAAATATACTGAGATGGTCTGAAATTAGAATAAAATGGGTATAAATGTAATTCTTAACCATACAAGGTGCAATGAAAACATTCTGTAGCTTAAATGCCACTGGCTCCCTATAATCATTCTAGGCAGTTAAGCTAAAATAAATTGCATGATAAAGTTTGCCTATATGGTGCTTTACTTGCAACATAACCGATTTATGGTACTCACGTCTTTGGGAGTAGGTACTTCCAGTTTTGTTTCTTCTGGAGCTTTAATGACGACAACAATCTGTTCATGTAATGCTTCAATACCACGAATATCATGATATGTTACATAAGCTAATGTAAGCATTTGTCAAGGATTGTACTACCAATAAACGGAGGACAATGACACTCTTGCAATTTTTAACATTTACTCCAACTTCCTCAATTTACAGTAACAAGACATCCCCCACAAACACACAATAAAAAATTCCAGCTGTTCCGCTCTAGTAAAACTTTCATGTGCCTGCTCCATGAAATCAATCATTACTATTTCACTTAATCAATCTTCTTTGCTTAAAAGTTATTCAAAGACTCCAATACTTTATTATCTACTGTTATTCTCCCCAAAGCAGATACGCACATTCTCCTTTCAGTCTTTTATTTTTTGTAAGCATTAAGCAGCGTGCTAAGATACCCAACAATAACCCCAAGAAGAGCTCAAAGGATTACTGCTTGTGTTCTTCTGTCCTTTATCTACTGTATGCTGCATGTTCTGAGCACCTCCTTGGCCATTTTTTTGCACTGTAGGCTGCCACCTGTGTGTCTTTCTGCACATAAGGTTCCCAGAAAAAGGATACAACACTTATGGGTGCACAACAACCACAGAGTCAACGCCTCTGAACCAAATGTCAATGCACACACTACAAACTCCAGTTATTGTCAAATACTGCTCAGCATGGTCTACCCTCCTTTACCTAATCCAAAACTATCTTCTGTTTCCCCATCATTCCTACCAATGTCTGGCATATCCAGTAGCTTTCAGTGTGAAAACAGCTAGAGGAAGTACAGTTGTGAACACTTACAATAAATGTAGATGTTCGAGTGTATTCACTGTTGCAGTCAACACATTTGGGTTATCATTCGGCCTGATTAACAAAGTCTTGGGTCCTGCGTTGGTTGCTGTCCCATCTTCCATGACGTCAGGTAGTCAGGGGTATAAAGCATGCAGCCGACACCATTACATCAGTTTTTCTTGCCCCAGATGTCAGGTGCCTCCATAATGGGAAGCAAATCTAAATATATCTATATCTATACATATCTATATATATATATATATATATATATATATATAGGGTAACTAGGACTGCAACGGTGAATATACTCGAACATCTACATTTATGGTAAGTGTACACAACTGTACTATGTTCTTCGTGTTTCACTGTTGCAGTCATCACATTTGGGTAGATTCCCAAAGCTAAGGATGGGAGGAGGAAATTAGATAGCATTAGGACAAGCTAGAAGGCCCTGCAAGACTGCAGTGACAAAGCCAGCTCTGGATTTAGAGAAAATTGGCAAACGGTAATGCTTGGTGAAGGTATGTACAGAACTCCAGTTAGCAGCTTCTAGGATGTCCCTGGTAGGGACACCTCTGAGAAAGGCTGTAGAGGTAGATGCAGCCCTGGTTGAATGTGGTCTAATCCCCTGTGGGATAGGCTTTCCATTGTGCTTATAGCAGAAATGAATGCAATGGGCTATCCATTTAGAAATGGTTTGCTTTGAGATAGCCTTCCCCTCTGCCCCTGCAGCAAATGCAACCAGCAGTTGTTCAGATTTCCTGAGAGGTTTAGTCCTGTCCAAATAAAGTCTAAGTTGTCTGTGCACATCTAAGGAGTGCAGAATTCACTCCCCTTTGTTCTGTGGATTAGAAAAGAAGGTTGGCAAATGAATAGAGTGATTAAGGACCACACTGGATACCACCTTGATTGGTCCTGAGGGACACCCTATCCGCATGAAAAATGATGAAAGGTTCCACTGCTATGAGGGCCTGCAATTCAGACACCCTTCTAGCTGAAGTGATGGCTAAAAGGAAGGCTGTTTTCCAAGAAAGGAATTTCAACTCTGCATTTTGCAGCTGGCTAAAAAGGAGGTAGAGTGAGTTTTTCCAATACAAAGTTAAGGTCCCAGGCTGGAGTAGGGGCTCTCCTGGATGGTCTTAAGTTTTTGGCCCCTCTGAGGAACTGCTTCAGCAGTGGATGAGAGAAGAGGTGTGGTTCTGTGTTGTAATGAACTGAAATGGCGGAGGCATGAATTTTGATGGAGGAAAAGGAAAGGCCCTTGTGCAGCATCTCAGTTAAGTATTGAAGAACCTGAGGTAAATTGGGCGCTGTTGTGCCCATCCCCTGAGTTTGGTTCCAGGAACAGAATCTTTTCCATTTTTCAGCATAGGATTTTCTAGTACTAGGCCTCCTTGCCTCCTGAATGACATCCAACACTTGCTTACTGAGGGATGGTAACAGAGAGATCAGGTAATTAGTCAGGCTGCCAGGTTCAGGGTTTGAAGCTGCGGGTGCAGAATCTGGCTCTCCTACTGTAACAGCAGGACAGAGGTCTGAGACAGGTGCCATGATGCCAACACTGCACAAAAGGGGGTACCAGTGTTGGTGTGGCCAGTCTGGTGCAATCAGTATCGTCCCTGGTTTGTCCTGTTTGATCTTTAATAGTACCTTGGAGAGGAGAGGAGAGGAGAGGAAAGGCAGAGGGGGAAGGCATAAACTGACAGTTTTTTTTCCAGGTGAAGGGCAGGGCATCCACTTTCCAAGCTTGTTTGTGGGGAGTCCTTGTGCAGAATTGTTTCAATTGGTAGTTCTGGGAGGAGGCAAACAGGTCTATATCTGGGCTCCCCCATTTATTTCTCAACATGATGAATATCTTTGGCTCCAGTTTCCACTCGTGTGTGTCCATGGGATTTCTGCTTAGTTCATCTGCCAGTGTGTTTAGCTTTCCTGGCAGGAATTGAGCCTGTAGGTGCACTTGGTAGCTCAAGGCTGTGTTTCACAGAACCATGGCTAGTCTTCAGAGAGGGTATGAGTGGGTTCCCCCCTGCTTGTTTATGTACCACATAACAGTGGTGTTGTCCGTCTTTACCATCAATTGTCCTGGAAGGATGTGGTCTTTGAAGGCCGTCAGAGCATTCTGTACAGCTAACATTTCTTTCCGACTGATGTGCAGGTGCATTTGACTTGGGTTCCATTTGCTCTGAATGTACTTCCCTGCCAAGTGAGCCCCCCATGCATAGTCCGATGAGTCTGTTGTTAGGGTTTGGGCGGCAGGGAGTAGAGTGAATGGCAATCCCTTGTTTTGGTGACAGGTGTCTGCCCACCAAAGGAACTCTATCTGTAGACAAGGAATGATAGGAAGCATTGCTTCTAGATCCTGAGAATGTTGACACCATAGGCTTTTTAGATAACATTGCAGTTTCCTCATAAGTAGTCTTGTATATGGGATTAGTAGAATGCAGGAGGTCATGAACCCCAGGGCTTGCAGTACTTTTCTTGAAGATCGCTGGGTCTTTGTGGCCAGTAGTTTGAAGTAGGCTGTCAAATGAACTTGTTTTTCTGGTGTGAGAAAAGCCATCGGGGAGTTGTGTTCAAGCTTGCTTCCAGGAACACAATTTGTTGGCAGGGTACGAGATGTGATTTCTTTTTGTTTATAGTGTACCCCAAGGAAGTTAGCAATTTCTGTACAAACGCCAGATGATTCAATAGTATGTCCTGGTTTTCTACCCGAATTAGACAATCGTCCAGGTAAGGATATATTTGGATATTTCTTTGCCTGCAAAATGCAATGACTGGAGCTAGGCACTTTGTGAATACCCTGGGTGCAGTAGATAAGACAAAGGGCAATGCAGAGAACTGATAATGCATGTGGCCTGCTTTGAAGCAGCGGTATCTTCTGCAGGATTCCCTTATTGGGATGTGCAGGTAAGCTTCTTTTAAATCCAGTGTTGCCATCCAGGCATCTTTGCCTAGCATAGGAAGCAGTTGGTGAAGAGTTAACATCTTGAATTTTGGAATCACCAAAAATGTGTTTAGGATAGAGGTCCATGTACAGGACGCCAGGAGTTGTCTTTTCTGGACACCAGGAGAACTCTTGAGTAGAAACCTTGTCCCCTGTTCCTCTTCTGGAACAGGTCGAATAGCCCTGTTGCTTAAGAGAGTGAGAATTTGCTTTTGAGCCTCCGCCCACTGATTTGGGGGTAGGTCTGACCAACCGTTTGGAGTTGGTAAGGAGTGAAAGTGGAATCTGTAACCTTGGGAAACTATATTTAAAACCAATTTGTCCTGGATAATGAGTTCCCAATTTTTTGCCTGCAGGGCAATCTATCCCCCTAAGGGAACAGTCAGTTGTGCAGGGCTTGGAAGAGTTAAAGTTAAGTCATTGAGACAGTTTACCATAGGGGGGATCTTACCACTCCCTGCTTTGGAAGTGGGAGCCCCCCCACTGCTTAGCCCTGTGAGTAACTTGGGACTGAAGCCTGGGTGTTGTGCTGGTTCTGGGTTTGGACTGAGAAGGCCTAAGAGGCAAGAAAGGACCAATTTTTAGAGGGCCAATGCCTGCTAAATCTGGGAGGCTGTACTTGCAGGAAATGTTTAACAGTTTGCATAGATTTAGCTTTGTTCTCCATCTTTTTAAGTACTACTTCTGCTTTGTTGCCAAACAGGCGGTCTTGGTTTAAGGGAGCATCCAGCAATTTAGCTTTAACATGATCTGGCAAAGATTGCTCCTTAAGCCAAGCATGCCTTCTAAGTACAGACCCAGTGACAGCAGCCCTGCAAGATGCCTCAAGTGAATCAAAACCACATTGATAAGTATGTTTTCCAACTTGTTCAGCAGAATGCATTAAATCCTGTAAATCTTTATTTTCAGCACAGTCAGGAGTCAAAATCGATATCTGTTTAAGCAATCCAATAATATGCTGCTGATACTTTAACATATGAAACTGGCAGTTTAAGGCCCTAATGGCCAAGGTTGCAGAAGTGTATACCTTCTTACCCCCATCTATCCAGTGCCCTGGAATCTCTATTAGAGGGGGTAGGATTTTTGGCAGTAGTAGCTTTAATGCCCTTGGGTCCCTGTGAAACAGTCTCAGGATCCGCAGTAGGATTTTTAAAAAGGAACTTGTGAGAGTCAGGAACCCTGTAATATCTATCAGGTTTTCTGGCAGCAGGAGGTAAAGAGTCAGGGGGCCAAGCTAGATTCTGAAAAGGCATCATCAACAATGTCCAGTACAGGGAGGATAGCTAAAGGCCTGTGTTGGAGCAGGAGTAAGAAATCCCTAAGCCACTTTTTAGAGTCAGAGCAATCCTGGCTTTCCCAGTGAAAATGCTCCCCAAGAGTATGCAAGGTTTCACCAAAAGAGAAAAAGTACAGTTGTGTACACTTACCATAAATGTAGACGTTCGAATGTATTCACTGCTGCAGTAATTGCATTTGGTTATCTGCTTGCAGGTAGCCCTCAGTTGGCCTGATTAACAAAGTCTTGGGTCCTGCGTCGGTTGCTGTCCCTTTTTCCATGACGTCAGGTCGTCAGGGGTATAAAACATGCAGCCGACGCCATTACATCAGTTTTTGTGGACCCAGATGTCAGGTGCCCCCCCAATGGGGAGCAATTAAATATAAAAGTACAATGAAATACCTCCAACAAAAAAGCAAATACACCAAAAAGGCTTTTAAGCATAGTAAAGGAAAGTACAGGTATAGCAAAAAGAAGTTAGGGGGCTGGAGGGAGGGTAACCAGGACTGCAACAGTGAATACACCCAAACATCTACATTTATGGTAAGTGTACACAACTGTACTACATTTTTTGTGTTTCACTGTTGCAGTCACTACATTTGGGTAGATTCCCAAGGCTGTGGTTGGGAGGAGGAATTTAGATAGCATTAGGACCAACTATAAGTCCCTGCAAGACTGCAGTGGCAAAGCCAGCTCTGGATTTAGAGAAAACTGGCAAATGGTAATGCTTGGTGAAAGTATGTACAGAACTCCAGGTAGCAGCTTCTAGGATGTCCCTGGTAGGGACGCCTCTGAGAAAGGCTGTAGAGGTAGATGCAGCCCTGGTGGAGTGAGGTCTGATCCCATGGGGGATAGGTGTTCCATGGTGCTTATAGTAGAAATAAATGCAATGGCCTATCCATTTAGAAATAGTTTGCTTTGAAACAGCCTTCTCCTTTGCCCCTGCAGCAAATGCTACCCGCAGTTGTTCAGATTTCCTTTGAGGTTTAGCCCTGTCCAAGTAGAATCTGAGTTGCCTGTGCACATCTAAGGAATGCAATATCCATTCTCCTTTGTTCTGTGGATTGGGAAAGAAGGTTGGAAAATGAATGGACTGATTAAGAGCCACGTTGGATACCACCTTGGGCATGAAGGATGGATTGGTTCTGAGGGACACCCTGTCCGCATCAAAGATGATGAAAGGCTCCACTGCCATAAGGGCCTGTAATTCAGATACCCTTCTAGTTGAAGTGATTGCTAAAAGGAAAGCTGTTTTCCAAGAAAGAAATTTTAGGTCTGCAGTAGCAGCTGGTTCGAAAGGAGGTAGAGTGAGTTTCTCCAAAACAAAGTTAAGGTCCCAGGCTGGGGTTGGAGCTCTCCTGGGTGGTCTTACATTTGTGGCCCCTCTAAGGAACTGCTTTAGCAGTGGATGAGAGAAGGGGGGGGGGGTTCTGTGTTATAATGAGCTGAAATGGCTGAGGCATGGATTTTGATGGAGAAAAAAGACAGGCCCTTGTGAAGCATCTCAGTTAAGTATTGCAAAATCTGTGGTAAATTGGGGTCTGCTGTGCTCATCCCCTGAGATTGGTTCCAGGCACAGAATCTTTTCCATTTTTCAGCATAGGATTTTCTGGTGCTAGGCCTCCTTGCCTCTAAAATGATATCCATCACAGGTTTACTGAGGGATGGTAAAGGAGAGATTATGTAATTAGCCAGGCTGCAAGGTTAAGTGTTAGAAGCCGAGGGTGCAGAATTTGGTTCTCCTGTTGAGACAACAGGGAAGGAATCTGAGGCAGGTGCCATGGGGATAACCGTGACATACTGCTCAAGAGGGGGTACCAGTGTTGGCGCAGCCAGTCTGGAGCAATCAAAATCATCCTTGGTTTGTCCCGTTTGATTTTTAGTAATACTTTGGAGAGCAGAGGCAGAAGGGGGAAGGCATAGACTGAAAGGTTTTTCCAGCTGAAGGACAGAGCATCCACTTTCCAAGCATGTTTGTGGGGAGTCCTTGTGCAAAACTTGTCCAATTGGTAGTTCTGGGGAAGAGGCAAACAGATCTATATCTGGGTTCCCCCATTTGCTTGTCAACATGTTGAAAATGCTTGGTTCCAGTTTCCACTCATGCGAGTCCATAAGGTTTCTGCTTAGTCCGTCTGCCAGTGTATTTTAACTTTCCTGGCAGGAATTGAGCTTGTAGGTGCACTTGGTAGCTCAAGGGTGTGTTCCACAATACCATGGCTAGTCCATGGGGGGGGGGGATGTGTGCCCCCCTGCTTCTTTATATACCACATAACAGTGGTGCTGTCCATGTTTACCATTAGTTTTCCTGGAAGAATGTGGCCCTTGAAGGCTGTCAGAGCATTCTTTTTGATTGACATGCAGGTGCATTTGACTTGGGTTCCATTTGCCCTGAATGCACTTCCCTGCCAGGTGAGCCCCCCATGCATAGTTTAATGCATCTGGTTCTAGGATTTGGGTGGCAGGGGGTGGTGTGAAAGGTAGCCCCTTGTTTTGGTGGCAGGCCTCTGCCCACCAAAGAAACTCTAGGCATATGCAAGGTATGATAGGAATCATTGCTTCTAGATCCTGAGAATGTTGACACCATAGGCTTTTTAGATACCACTGTAGTTTCCTCATATGCAGTCTTGCAGATGGAATTAGAAGAATGCAGGAGGCCATGAACCCCAAGGCTTGCAGTACTTGTCTTGCAGACAGCAGGGTCTTTGTGGCCACTTGTTTGAAGTAGGTTGTGAAAAGAAGTTGTTTCTCTGGTGTGAGGTAGGCCATCTGGGAAGTTGTATTCAAGCTTACTCCCCGGTATACAATTTGTTCGCAGGGTGCCAGGTGTATTTCTTTTCGTTTATGGTGTATCCCAAATAAGTTAGAACCCTTTGTACAAAGGCCAGATGATTCAAAAGTATGTCCTGGCTTTCTGCCTGAATTAGACAATCATCCAGGTATGGGTATATTTGAATATTTCTTTGCCTGAAAAATGCAATAACTGGAGCTAGGCACTTTGTGTATAACCTGGGCGCAGTAGATAAGTCAAAGGGCAGTGCAGAGAACTGATAGTGCGCGTAGCCTGCTTTGAAGCGTAGGTATCTTCTGCAAGATTCTCTGATTGGGATGTGCAGGTATGCTTCTTTTAAATCTAGTGCTGCCAACCAGGCATCTTTGCCTAGCATAGGAAGTAATTGTTGAAGAGTCAGCATCTTGAATTTTGGAATCTCCAGAAAAGTGTTTAGAGTAGACATGTCCAGGATAGGACGCCATGAATTGTCTTTTCTGGGTACCAGGAAAAGTCTTGAGTAGAATCCTTGTCCTTTTTCCTCTTCTGGTACCAGTTGAATAACTCCCATGCTTAAGAGAGAAGGTACTTGTTTTTGGGCCTCTGCCCACTGATTTGGGGGTAGGTCCAGCCACCCGCTTGGTGTTGGCAACGTACGGAAGTGAAATCTGTATCACTGGGACACTATATTTAAAATCCATTTGTCCTGGGTAATGGGTTACCAGTTCTTTGCATGAAGAGCAATCTTACCCCCCAAAGGGGCAGCCAATTGCTAAGTGCTTGGAAATTTTAAAAGGAATTCATTGGGACGGTTAACCATAGGGGCGGGGAGTCTTATTACTCCCAGCTTTGGAAGTGGAGGCCCCCCACTACATAGTCCTGTGTGTCCCCTGGGATTGAAAAGTACAGTTTTGTACCTACCATAAATGTAGATGTTCGAAGATCCACATTGCTGCAGTCCTAACACTTGGGTAGTCCGCTGTCCCAGTCGGCCCGAATACCAAAGTATATGGCTGACGTCGGTCAAGGCGCATTAGTCTGACGTCAGGACATCAGGGTACAAATGCGCATGACCGACGTCATATCCTCAGTCTTTTCTTGCCCCAGATGTCAGAAGACCCTAAAAAGATAAGGCTAAAACCAAAAACACCACACACTCCTGCACCAAATATATATACAATATATACAAATTAACAAGAGTATAACCTCACCCACACAACCCCCTAAACACAGAGGGAAGGAGGGTGGACTGCAGCAATGTGGATCTTGAACATCTACATTTATGGTAGGTACAAAACTGTACTATGTTCTTCATACCACATTGCTGCAGTCCTAACACTTGGGTAGAATCCCAAAGCAGAGGTAAGGGAGGCTGGCAAATCATAAGGAAGCAGGAGCTGACAACATGCCCTGCAAAATAGCCGTGGCAAAACCAGCCCTAGATTTAGAGTAGAGAGGAAGGTGGTAATGCTTAGAGAAAGTATGCACTGAACTCCAAGTAGCTGCCTCCAAAATATCCTTAGTTGCCACCCCCCTAAGAAATGCTGTTGAAGTGGCAGTAGCCCTAGTGGAATGAGGCCTAATCCCAGCTGGAATCTCCTTACCATGATGGGAATAACAAAATGCAATGCAAAACCCAATCCACTTAGAAATAGTTTGTTTTGACACAGGCTTGCCCTGAGAACTCAAAGCAAAAGAAACAAACAACTGCTGAGACTGCCTAAAATCCTTAGTCCTGCTTAAATAATAACGCAACTGCCTGTGTACATCTAAAGTGTGCAAAATCTTTTCCCCCTTATTTTGGGGATCTGCATAATAGGTAGGCAAATGAATAGTTTGGTTTAAAGCCACACTAGAAACCACTTTAGGCATAAAGGAAGGATTAGTACGTAAAGATACCCTATCCTTATGAAAAATCAGGAAAGGCTCAACTGCCATAAGGGCCTGCAATTCAGACACCCTTCTTGCAGATGTAATGGCTAACAAAAAAGCAGTCTTCCATGACAAATATTTCAATTCAGCAGTAGCTGCAGGCTCAAAAGGTTGTAGAGTGAGTTTCTCCAACACAAAATTGAGGTCCCAAGCAGGAGCAGGAGCTCTAATGGGGGTCTTATATTCTTTGCCCTCTAAGAAATTGCTTGAACAAAGGATGAGAAAACAATGGTGGGTCACAATCATAGTGAGCTGAAATTGCTGCAGCATGAATCTTAATGGAAGAGAAAGACAAACCTTTGTCCAATAACTCAGTAAGATATTGAAGAGCCACACTCAAATTTGGCTCAGAAACATCCAAATCCTTTGCTGCACACCAAAATAAAAATCTCTTCCATGTTCCTGCGTACACTTTCCTTGTACTAGGTCTTCTGGCTTCCATAATCACATTCAAAACTTGTTGAGGAAGCTGAGACCTGCCATGGTTCAAAACAGAATATGCCAGGCTGTTAGATGAAGAGAGTGAAGCTTGACATTGAGCAGATGCCCGTCCTTCTGAGATAATAGGTGTGGAAACAAAGGTAAGGGCCATGGAGGCTTCCTTACCAGACTCCTCAGCAATGGGTACCAGTGCTGCCGAGGCCAATCTGGAGCTATTAAAATCATCCTTGGTTTGTCTTGTCTGACCTTTAGAAGTACCTTTGGGAGGAGAGGCAGAGGTGGAAAGGCATACACATGAAGATTTTTCCAACTGAAAGAAAGAGCATCCACTTTCCAGGCTGTGTGATGAAACCTTTTCGTGCAAAACTTTGGCAGCTGGTGGTTTAGTGGAGAAGCGAACAGATCTATGTCTGGAGTTCCCCATGACACTGTCAATGTCTGAAATACATGAAGATCCAGTTTCCACTGTGGGGATCCATGATTTGCCTGCTTAACACATCTGCTAAGGAGTTCTGTGCTCCTGGCAGAAACCTTGCTTGAAGATTCAGCTGCAAGCTTAACGCAGTCTCCCACAAAATCATTGCTTGCCTGCATAGAGGATAAGAATGTGTTCCCTTGTTTGTTGATGTACCACATGACAGTTGTGTTGTCTGTTAGAATCAACACCTGCCCTGGAAGAAGTAAATCCTTGAAAGCCAGTAATGCAAACTGGACTGCTAACATCTCCTTCATGTTGATATGTAGATGCTGCAGTCTGGCAGGCCACTTGTCTTGTATCCACTTTCCATTCAGATGAGCTCCCCAAGCTGTGTCTGAGGCATCTGTCGTTAGAATCTGACTCGCCTCTGGCTGGGTCACAGAGAGTCCCTTGTTTAGGTGACATTCCTGAGCCCACCACAAAAATTCCTTTTGAATGCAAGGTATTATTTGAATGACAGTGTCCAAATCCTGGCAGTGCTGTGTCCATACATTTTGAGATACCATTGTAGCTTCCTCATATGCAGTTTGGCATTGGGAAGTACCAGAATACAAGATGCCATGAACCCTAAGGCTTGAAGGACTGTCCTTGCAGTCAGCCCGGACTGATGAGATAGTTGATGGAAGTAAAGAGAAAGATTCTTTTGTTTGTCCGGGGTTAAAAAGGCCATCTGGGTTGCTGTATTCAGTCTCACACCCAGAAAGCACATGTCTTGAGAGGGTACTAGACTGGACTTTATTTCGAGCACAGAATACCCTAGGCATCTTAGCACTGCTATCACATATTCCAAATGCTGAAGAAGCACGTCCCTTCCTTGAGCCAGAATCAGGCAATCGTCCAAATAAGGATAGATTTGTATTCCTTTTAGCCTGAAGAAAGCTATCACTGGAGCCAGAACCTTTGTGAATACTCTGGGCAGTAGATAAGCCAAAGGGCAATGCAGAGAACTGATAATGAGAATTCCAGCTCAAACGCAGATATTTCCTGCAAATTAGTCTGATAGGAACATGAAGGTAAGCTTCCTTGAGATCCAAAGTTACCATCCAGTGATCTTTGCCCAGCAGAGGTAAAAGCTGTTGTAACGTCAACATTTTGAACTTGGGAATGTCCAGATAAGTGTTGAGGATAGACAGATCCAAAATTGGTCTCCAAGTGTTCCCTTTTGGTACTAGGAACAGGCAAGAATAAAATCCTAGGCCCCTTTCTGGCACAGGAACCGGCTGAATGGCCCCTATTTGGAGCAACAGAGAAATTTGCTTGTGAGCCTCTTTCCTTTGTTGAGGAGGAATGTCTGGCATGCCTTTGAAAGGAGGCAAGGTATGGAAATAAAACCTGTAACCGTGGTGAATGATATCCAATACCCATCTGTCTTGGGTAATTAAACTCCAGTTTTCTTTGAAAAGTGCCAACCTTCCTCCCAAAGGTGCTGCCAGACGAGAAGATTCTGGCAGCTGAAAAGGCAGGTCATTGTGTCTGTTTACGAAAGGACTGACCCCTGCCCTCACCAGAAGACTGAGCAGGTGAACTCCTGTTCTAGGCCTAAAAGACCCCTGAGCTCTGCCTCTACCACGTCTAGACCTACCCCTAGACTGGGAATCATAAGCAGGATATGTCCACCCCTTGGAAGGCCAATTTCTACTAAACTTGGAGGCTGAACCTGCAAAAATCTTTAACAGTCTGCATAGACTTAGCCTTGTCTTCCATTTTCTTTAGAACTGCTTCCACAGGCGAACCAAACAACACATCAGATTGTAAAGGAGCATCTAAAATCCTTGTTTTCACATGCTCAGCTAAATTCTGATCCCTCAACCAGGCGTGCCTGCGAAGAACCGAACCAGTGGCAGCCACCTCAAGAGGCCTGCACAGCATCAAAACCACATTGCAAAGAATGCTTACCCACCTGTTCAGAAACATGAACTAAATCCTGCAACTCTTTACACTCAATACCTTCCGCCAAAGCATCTACCTTAGACTTTAATTGTGAAAGGAGATAATTTTGGTATTTCAACATGTGAAACTGGCAATTCAAAGCTCTCATGGCCAAAGTGGAAGAAGTATACACTTTCTTTCCCCATCTATCCAAAGCCCTAGCCTCTTTATCTGGAGGAACAGGATTTTTAACAACAGAAGCCTTAACACCTTTAGGCCCCTGTGAAACAGTTTCTGGGTCTGCCCTAGGACTCTTAAAAGATACTTATGAGCTTCAGGCACCCTATAATATCTATCCGGTTTAACTGGAGCAGGAGGCAAAGAGTCAGGGTTCAGAGAAGCCTCTGCAAAACATCCACAACCACAACTAGAAGAGGAGTTAGAGCTAAAGGCCAATGCAAGGGTAGATACAAAAATACCCTAAGCCTTTTCCTGGAATCAGAGAAATCCTGACCTTCCCATTTAAAATGCTCCCTCATGGAATGAAGAGTCTCTGAAAATGAAAAATCCTCAGGAGGAGAAGCAGAAGGAGTAGAATCATCTACATCAGAATCAGAGTAAGGGGAATACTCCTGCAAATCTTCAGCAAGACTCAGAAGCATCCGAACACTGCTCAAAACTCCCAAGCTCAGGTTCCACCCTAGGCCTCTTATCAGGAGGGGGCATAGAACCTCTAATCATTGTAATCAAATTTTCTGCCATCTTAAGCGTATGCTTCTTAGGTACAGACCCTGAAGAACTAGGGGTAACTCCTGAAACAAAACCTGGCCTGCCCCTGGGAGAAGCCTTGGAAACAGCAGGAGGGCCTAACCACCTTAGGAAGGGAGGGAAGAACAGCTACCTGAGAAGCCCCTTCCGCCTGGCCTACCTCCTGAGAGGTCACATCTTGCAGTAATAAAGTCTCTCCCTGGGATTCCAAAGAAATTTCTGGCTGAACCCTGGCTCCACCGAGCCCTCTAAAGAACCGGCGTCCGGACGGACGGTTCTTCCAGCCTAGGCTTTGCTGTTTTGTCCTTGCGCTTTTTGGAAGCGGGCCGGAGCATCCGACGGCATTTTATAATTACACGCTTCCCAAAACTAACCTGGCACAATCTAATCTTCTCTTTATAGTGCGTCTGTTAAATCTAGCACAAGAGCGACAGCCAACAACGGCGTGCTCAGGCCCTAAGGAAGGTATACACAAGGTATGGTAATCCCTATGAGGTATCTGTTTCCCACAAGAAATACAGTTATTCACTTTTTCTGACATCCGTAAAATACTGAGGCAAGAAAAACAAAATAATCCACGGGTACTTAGCCAACTTGATTCGGTCTGAAACTCCGACTTGAAAATCTCAGAACGCCAACCTGCACTTGCAAAACTGCTTCTGCATCGGACCATGCGGCAAAAAAGACTGAGGATATGACGTCGGTCATGCGCATTTGTACTCTGACGTCCTGACGTCAGACTAATGCGCCTTGACCGACGTCAGCCATATACTTTGGTATTCG
The DNA here is from genome assembly GCF_019279795.1 of Protopterus annectens. Classification (NCBI taxonomy): domain Eukaryota; kingdom Metazoa; phylum Chordata; order Ceratodontiformes; family Protopteridae; genus Protopterus; species Protopterus annectens. Next base: position 949,495,165 of record NC_056726.1, read on the forward strand.
GGCCGACTGGGACAGCGGACTACCCAAGTGTTAGGACTGCAGCAATGTGGTATGAAGAACATCCTGGGGTTTTTGCTGTGTTTGGGTTTGGCTTGAGAAGACCTGGAAGGGGCTGGAAAGGACCAATTCTTAGAAGGCCAGTGCCTACTAAATCTAGGAGGCTGAACTTGTAAGAAATCTTTAACAGTTCGCATAGATTTAGCTTTAGATTCCATCTTATTAAGAACTTCCTCAGCCTTGTTGCCAAACAAGTGGTCCTGATTTAAGGGAGCATCCATCAATTTAGCTTTAACATAATCAGGCAAAGATTGCTCCTTAAGCCAAGCATCCCTTCTGAGCACAGACCCAGTAACAGCGGCCCTGCAAGAGGCCTCTAATAAATCAAAACCACATTGCAAAGTATGTTTTCCAACTTGTTCAGCACAATGCATTAAATCCTGTAATTCTTTATTTTCCACACAGTCAGGAATCAACATCATTTTCTGTTTAAGCAATCCAATAACATGTTGCTGATACTTTAACATATGAAACTGGCAGTTTAAAGCCCTAATGGCCAAGGTTGCAGAAGTGTAAACCTTCTTACCCCATCTATCCAGTGAACTGGAGTCTCTATCAGAAGGGGTAGGATTTTTAGCAGTAGAAGCCTTAATGCCCTTGGGCCCCGGTGAAATAGTCTCTGGATCTGCAATAGGAGTTTTAAAAAGAAACTTGTTTGACTCAGGAACCCTGTAGTATCTGTCTGGTTTTCTGGGAGCAGGAGGCAAGGAATCAGGGGCCAAACTAGATTCCGAAAAAACATCATCAACAATGTCTAGTACAGGAGGAATAGCTAAAGGCCTATGCTGAGGTAGGAGTAAGAAATCCCTAAGCCTCTTTTTTAAATCAGAAAAAATCCTGGCTTTCCCAGTGGAAATGCTCCCTTAGAGTATGTAAGTTTTCCCCAAAAGAAAAATCCTATGGAGAGGAAGCAGAGGAAATGGAGTCGTCTGCATCAGAATCCTCATAAATAGATAAAGGCAAATCCAGATCATCACAAGAATCAGAAAAAAACAGAATCCTGTTCAGAAGATTCATAAATCACTTCAGTCCTAGGCCTATTAGAAAGGGGGGGGGGGTTGGCTACTCCTGATTAGAGTTATAGATCTTCAGCCATTCTTATCATTTGTTTTTTAGGCATAGAGGCCTGAGCATGTGGCCTGGGCGTCGTTTTTTTTAGGCATGGTTCGAGATTTAGGCCTAAGAGAAGAAGGAGGCATTGGTTTAATATGCAAGTCCTTAGGACTGAATACACCCTCAGAAGCCGGTGCCTGCACAGCGGCTCCGGACCCATCCAAGGTAGAGACATCCGTGGGTTCCATAATTGAAGCATCTCGCAGCATACCTAACTCTAAATGGGTCTCAGTAGAGGACTGATAATCAGAAGTAGCGGGTATCAGGGACTGCGAAAGCACCTCACTGAGTAGCGGCAAACTGGCGACTGGCTTAGGAGAAGCGTCGTTGGCAGTTTTGGACCTCGGCGGCCTGTCTCTGCCTTTATCTTTGCGTTTTTTCAGAATCCCGGTAGTTGGATAGCTAACCAATGACATTTCTGGATAATTAAACCGAGAACCAAAATATTTAGAGGCGAAAATATACAGACGACGGATAGTGCGCTGATTAAATAAAGCACAAAACCGACAAGGTACGTCGTGGCCAGGGCCTAGGCAAGGAATACAGTACAAATGAAAATCTTTATGAGGTATTTGTTTTCCACAAGTAATGCAATTATTAACTTTTACTGACATCGGTTTAGAGCAAAAAAAAGTTTCCCCAATGGGGTACTTAGCTTTAGTTGAAGACTTCGGTTCTGAAACTCGAAAAATAAACTTTCAGGAGTCGGCCGACCGGCACTTGCGAACTGCTTCTGCTTTGGGCACCACACGGCAAGAAAGACTGATGTAATGGCATCAGCTGCATGTTTTACACCCCTGACGGCCTGACGTCATGGTAAAAGGGACAGCAACTGACGCAGGACCCAAGACTTTGTTAATCAGGCCGACTGAGGGCAACCCAAATGTAATGACTGCAACAGTGAAACACGAAGAACATCCTCTGGAAGGGAAGCAAAGGGAATAGAGTCCACTGCATCAGAATCCTCATAGGTAGATAAGGGTAAATCCTGGTCATCAGATGAAACAGAAATTTTAGAACCCTGATCAGAAGAATCATAAGCAAACTCAGTCCTACGTCGCTTACAGGGGGAAGGCTGGCTTCCCCTGATTACAGTAATAAGGTCGTCTGCCATTCTTATTTGTTTTTTAGGCATAGAGGCCTGAACATGTGGTCTGGGCGCCAGTTTTCTAGGCATGGATCGTGTTTTAGGCCTTGAAGAAGAAGATGGCGTTGGTTTAATATGCAAGTCAGTAGGCCTGACTACACCCTCAAAAGCCAGTGCCTGCACAGCGGCTGCGGACCCATCCAAGGTAGAGACATCCGCAGGTTCCACAGTTGAAGCATCTCGCGGTACACCGGACTCCGAATGGGTCTCAGTAGAGGCCTGCGAATCTGAAGTAGTGAGTATCAGAGGCTGCGAAAGCGCCTCACTGAGTACCGGCGAACTGGCGACTAACTTAGGAGAAGCGTCGTCGGCAGCTTTGGACCTATGCGGTCTGTCTCTATCTTTATCTTTGCATTTTTTCAGAATGTCAGTAGTCGGGTGGCTTACCGAAGCCATATCTGGATAATTGAACCGAGTACCAAAATATTTAGATACGTAAATATACCGATGACGAATAGTTCATTGTTTAAATAAGGCACAAATCTGACAGCGAGGTACGTTGTTATGAGGGCCTAGACAAGGAATCCAGTACAAATGAAAATCTTTGAGGTATTTGCTTTCCACAAGAAATACAATTATTGACTTTTACTGACATCGGTTTAGAGCAAGAAAAAGTTTCCCCAATGGGGTACTGAGCTTAGTTGAAGACTTCAGTTCTGAAACTCAAAAACGAAAATTTCAGGAGTCGGCTGACCAGCACTTGTGAACTGCTTCTGGCAGTGCACAGCAAGAAAGACTGTTGTAATGGTGTCAGCTGCATGCTTTATACCTCTGACTACCTAACGTCATGGAAGATGGGACAGCAACAGACGCAGGACCAAAGACATTGTTAATCAGGGCTACTGCAAGCAGATAACCCAAATGTGATGACTGCAACAGTGAAACATGAACATCTATGATTTCCCTTCAGAGTATAAACATGGCGTTTGATCAGGTCACGGCATTACTACTTCAATTCTCCACTCATAACTGGCATTTCTAAGGCAATGGATGAGGGACAGTTATTAGGGTACTTTTGCCTTGCCTTCATGAACTAAATAACCGTAATCACAACACAAGTACATTGTAATGATTCTCCAGTTACCAGGTAGGTGGGACCTTTAAATTAAAACTTGGCTATCCCCTTTCACCCCCACTCTCTGTTAATTTAGCCATTTTGAGGACTGTGCCCAAAGGCCCTTACTACAAATATTTGCTAATACAGTCACTTAATTCTTTTACTTGTCTGTTCACAGAAGAGTTGCTCAGAAGCCCCTTTATGGGATCCTTTGTAGCACAGCACTACCAGGGCCTGTCCTGCCCTAGACTGTGCATCCAACTTCAAATTTTCTTAAACATCTTTATTAAAACATATCGGCACACATACATTAAAAAGATAAACCATAACATTTTACATTGTTCTTTTCATACAGTGAACATACACATTTTCTTTTTTAAAAAGATTCACTCACTCTACTACTGCTCAATCCCTGCCCTTACTTCACCTCACTCCTCCTTCTGATTATTATTCTGCCTGTATTGTTCCCACAAATTCTATTTACTTACATATATAACTTGCGCCTTCCTTTTTCTAAATATTCCACCTTCAAGTTCTTTTATTTACTTTACAATATTTAGTACTTCAATTTCAGTTGATTTAGATTTTGACGTTCTAGTAATTGCTTTCTTGGTAGCCAACAGCAATAAACTTAGTAAGGTCTTACTACGTCTAAGCATTTTAGATCCTACATTCCAGCTCAAAAGAATAGTTTCCTAAGTAACAACCAATACTCCTCCAACATTTCTGACAAAATACTCTGTAGGGAATTTTTATAATGTGCCAACTTGTTACATTCCCAAAACTGTAAGCCATTACCTTTACTTTTCCCTTCAAAGCTCCAGCATTTGCGATCTGTGTAAGTGAACATCTTCTAAAACCTGTATGGAGTATAAAAATACCTATGCAGATACTTCCATGCATAAAGTACAGTTTTGTACAGTTTTGTACCTACCATAAATGTAGATGTTCAAGTGTAAACACTGCTGCAGTCATTACACTTGGGTTATCCTGCCGTCAGGCGGTTCCCCAGTCGGCCTGAGTTCCAAAGTCTTGGTCCGGCGTCAGTTGCTGTCACCTCCTCCCTGACGTCAGTGCGACAGGGGTATATAAGATGCAGCTGACACCATTTTCTTCAGTTTTTCTTGCCCCAGATGTCAGGTGCCCCAAAAATAGGTAGGCAATTCAAATTGCTAGTACAGTATACATAAGAAAAGCAAACAACAACTTTCAGTTACCAGCAAATACTCCCCATAGGTAGTGAAGGGTAGAAGACATAGATACGTACCAACATGTAAGAGGGGAAGGAGGGAGGGTAACCTGGACTGTAGCAGTGTTTACACTCAAACATCTACATTTATGGTAGGTACAAAACTGTACTATGTTCATCGTGTTACACTGCTGCAGTCATTACACTTGGGTGGAATCCCAAAGTTGAGGTAGGGTGGCTGGTTCTATAAGGCATTAGGGGTGGCTATAAGGCCCTGCAGCACAGCAGTGGCGAAGCCAGCTCTGGATTTGGAGTATAAAGGCAAATGGTAATGCTTGGTGAAGGTATGCACAGAGCTCCATGTTTCTGCTTCCAAAATATCCTTGGTAGGTACTCCTCTGAGGTATGCAGTTGAAGTGGCTGTTGCCCTGGTGGAGTGAGATCTAATGCTGCTAGGTACAGGTTTCCCATGGTGTGTATAGCAGAAACGTATACAATGTCCTATCCATTTTGAAATAGTCTGTTTTGAAATGGCTTTTCCCTGTGCTCCTGCAGCATATGCTACCAATAATTGCTCAGATTTTCTGAAAGCTTTGGTTTTGTCCAAGTAGAAGCGTAACTGCCTGTGAATGTCCAAAGAATGCAGTAATCTCTCCCCTTTATTCTGTGGTTTTGGATAAAAAGTTGACAAGTGAATAATTTGGTTTAGAGCCAGACTTGATACCACCTTTGGCATAAACGTAGGGTTAGTTCTTAAAGACACCCTGTCTTGGTGGAAAATGAGGAAAGGTTCCACTGCCATTAGTGCCTGTAATTCTGATGCTCTTCGTGCTGATGTTATTGCCAGTAGCAGAGCAGTCTTCCAAGAGATATATTTTAATTCTGCTGTGTTAGCTGGCTCAAAAGGAGGTAAAGTTAATTTTTCCAAAACAAAATTGAGGTCCCAAGTTGGAGTAGGTGCTCTATGGGGCGGTCTTATGTTTTTAGCCCCTTTGAGGTACTCTTTTAGCAAAGGATTAGAGAAAATTGGTGGACCAGTGTTGTAATGAGCAGAAATGGCAGAGGCGTGGATCTTGATGGATGAAAAGGAGAGGCCCTTGTCCATCATCTCAGTTAAATATTGTAGTATCTGAGGAATGTTTGGGACAAGAGGGTCAAGGCTGTGAGCCTGGTTCCAGGCACAGAATCTCTTCCATATATCCGAATAGGCTTTCCTCGTACTAGTCCTTCTGGCCTCCAGAATGACATCCATAACAGCTTTGGTAAGAGGCATTGCTTGCTGGACTAAAGAATTTTTCATGCAGCTAGGTTTAAGGTCTTTAGCTGGCTGTGAAGTATCTGATCGTTGTGCTGAGTCAGCAGATGTGGGATTTGAGGCAAAATCCAGGGTGGTTCTTGTGCTAAGTTCTTTAAGATTGGGTACCAGTGCTGACGTGGCCAGTCTGATGTAATCAGGATCATCTTTGGCTCTTCTTGCCTGGCTTTTATGAGTACCTTTGGAAGGAGAGGTAGAGGAGGGAAAGTTTATACTTGTAGGTTTTTCCAGCTGAATGAGAGGGCATCCACTTTCCATGCTTGTGGATGGTAACTCCTTGTGCAGAATTTCTGTAGCTGGCAATTCATTGGGGATGCAAACAGATCTATGTCCGGGCTACACCATTTCTGTGTTATCATTCTGAATATTTGTGGATTCAATTCCATTCGTGGGGATCCATGATGTTTCTGCTTAAGTCATCTGCCAGCGTATTTCTCTCTCCTGGCAGGAACTGTGCTTGCAGATGAACTTGGTAGTCTAAAGCTGTGTTCCACAAGGTCATGGCTTGTCTGCAGAGGGGGTAGGAGTGTGTGCTGCTTTGCTTGTTTATGTACCACATAACTGTAGTGTTGTCTGTCTTTAGTAATAGTTGTCCTGGATGCAGCAGGTCCTTGAAAGCTATAAGTGCATTTTGTACAGCTTGCATCGCTTTTTGATAGATGTGAAGATGCCTTTGTTCTGCGGTCCACGTGCCCTGAATACATTTTCCTGCCATGTGTGCTCCTCAGGTGTAATCCAATGCATCTGTTGTCAGTGCTTGCCTGGCTGTGGGTTGAGTGAAAGGCTGTCCCTTGTTGAGGTGACAAGCTTGAGCCCACTATCGAAACTCCTGTTGAAGGCAAGGAATTAGTGGTATAACTGTTTCCAAACTTTGACAGTGTTGAGACCATACACTTTTTAGGTACTATTGTAGTTTCCTCATGTGTAGACTGGCATATGGAATTAGTAGTATGCAAGATGCCATGTAACCAAAGGCCTGCAGAATTTTTCTTGCAGGGAGTTGGGTCTTTGTTGCCATCAATTGAAAGTATTAAGTCAGTTGTCCTTGCTTGTCTGGCGTGAGATAAGCCATCTGGGCCGTTGTGTGTTCAAGCTGGCACCCAGGAATATTATCTCTTGTGAGGGCACTAGTTTTGATTCCTTTTCGTTTACTGTGTACCCCAGGCAACTTAACTTTTTTATGAATGCCAGATGCTTTAGAAGAATGTCCTTGCTCTCTGCTTGAATCAGGCAGTCGTCCAGGTATGGATAAATTTTAATTCCTTTCTGTCTGCAAAATGCAATTACTGGTGCCAGGCACTTTGTGAAGACCCCGGGCGCAGTAGATAAGCCAAAGGGCAGTGCAGAGAATTGATAGTGCATTGAACCAGCTATGAATCTGAGGTATCTTCTGCAGTTTTGTCTGATAGGGACATGCAGGTATGCCTCCTTGAGGTCCAAGGTCACGAGCCAAGCTTTCTTGCCCAGCATGGGAAGAAGCTGCTGTAGTGTCAATATTTTGAATTTCGGAACATCCAGGTAAGTGTTTAGAGAAGAAAGATCCAGAATGGGCCTCCAGGCTTTGTCCTTTCTGGGAACCAGAAAGAGTATTGAGCAAAATCCTTGTCCTTGCTCCTGTGGTGGTACCTTTTGAATAGCTCTCATGCCCATGAGTGCTGTAATTTGTTTTTGAGCCTCTGCCCATTGATTTGGTGGCAGATTTGGCATTTCTCTTAACCTTGGCAGAGTGTGAAAGTGGAACCTGTAACCTTGAGATACAATGTTGAGAACCCATTTGTCTTTGGTGATCCAATGTCAATTGTGATAGAAAAGTTCCAGTTTTCCTCCTAAGGGGGCTGCCAAGAGAGAGCTGTTTGGCAGCTGTAGTGGGAAGTCATTGAGGCTGCTTTTTATATGGCTGGGACCAGTCTTCCCCTTCCTTCTGGCCTGGTGCACCCCATTGTCGAGGCCTGTAAGGACCTTGTGGTTGACCTCTACCTCTTGGACGTCTGTATCTGCCCCTTTGTGGTCTGTCTAACTGGAAAGGACCAATTCTTTGTTGGCAAATTTCTGCTAAATCGAGGAGGCTGAACCTGTAAGAAATCCTTCACCGTTTGCATAGATTTTGCCTTATCCTCCATCTTCCTTAATACCTCTTATGCTTTAACTCCAAATAACACATCCCGCTGCAAAGGTGCATCCAATAATTTTGCTTTAACATGATCTGGTAACGTATGTTCTTTTAACCAAGCATGCCTTCTAATGACAGAGCCTGTAACTGCTGCTCTACAGGAGGCCTCTAAAGAATCAAAACCACATTGCAAAGTATGTTTTCCCACTTGCTCAGCTGCATGCAATAAATCCTGCATTTCTTTAATATTAGGAGGATCTGAATCTGGAAGCATTTTTTGTTTCAACTGAGACATCAAAAATTGCTGACATTTTAGCATGTGAAACTGGCAATTTAAGGCTATCATTGCTAAAGTTGCAGATGTATATACTTTCTTTCCCCATCTGTCTAATGCTCTGGAATCTCTGTCAGAGGGAACTGGGTTTTTTGCTGATGAGGCCTTAATCCATTTGGGTCTCTGAGAAATAGTTTCAGGGTCAGCAACAGGGCTTTTATACAGAAATTTGTGTGAGTCAGGGACTCTAATATCTGTCAGGTTTAACTGGGGCTGGAGGTAAGGATTCAGGATTTAAGCTGGATTCAGTATACACATCATCCACAATATTTAACATTGGCGGAATAGCAAGGGGTCTGTGTTGAGGTAATAAAAGGAAGTCTCTGAGCCTTTTCTTGGACTCTGAGTAATCCTGGCCTTCCCAGTGGAAATGCTCCCTCATGGTATGTAAGGTTTCCCCAAAGGAGTAGTCCTCAGGCAGAGAGGCTGATGGAATTGATTCCTCAGCATCAGAATCCTCATAAGGGGGCAAAGAATATCCTAGGTCTGAGGATGAATCTGAAGAAATGGACACATGCTAAAACCAGGTTTGCATCCTGTCTGGGCCTTTTATCAGGAGGGGGATGGGACCCCCTGATCAGGGTGATAAGGTCTTCGGCCATTTTGAGCATTTGTTTCTTAGGCATGGAGGCCTGTCCTGGAGTATGCTGTATTTGTTTCTTTGTTTTTAAGGGAGGCTTAGGCTTAGCAGAGGGTTTAATACTTAACTGAGTAGGTCTGAAAACACCCTCTGAAGCTGTAGATTGCTCAGCTACTTCGGTTCCCTCTGAAGGGTTAGTTTCGGTAGGATGAAAAACTTGAGCGTCCGAAGGCCCAGCCAGCTCCACGTGGGAGCCGGAGGCGGTCTGTGGTTCTGCAGAAGCGGTCTTCAGGGGCTGCGAAGGTGCCTCGCTGAAAACTGGAGAACCGGCGACCGGCCTAGAAGAGGCCTTGTCGTCAGTTTTGGGCCTCGGATGCCTGTCCTTGTCTTTGCGCTTTTTATGTATTCCGGTCGTCGGAAATTCCGACGGCATGGTGTAATTGAATTTTCTGCCAAAATAATGTCGGGCAAAATCAAACGGACATTTAATAGTGCGCTCGTTAAACCTAGCACAAAACCGACAACCACTGACGTCGTGGTCTGGGCCTAGGCATGGAATACAATAGGAATGGAAATCCTTATGAGGTATTTGCTTCCCACAAGAAATACAGTTATTAACTTTTACTGACATCGGTCTGAGGCAAGAAAAGGTTTCCTCAACTTAGCTTACTTACTTAGCTTTGTAGAAGACTTTGGTTCTGGATTCGGAATGAAAATCTCAGGAGTCGGCCGATCGGCACTTGCGAACTGCTTTTGCTTCAGGCACCGCGCAGCAAGAAAGACTGAAGAAAATGGCGTCGGCTGCATCTTATATACCCCTGTCGCACTGACGTCAGGGAGGAGGCGACAGCAACCGACAGTCCTCAGTCGGAACTCAGGTCGACTGGGGAACCGCCTGACGGCAGGATAACCCAAGTGTAATGACTGCAGCAGTGTAACACGATGAACATCTCCTGAATGTTCTGGACTTTGAGGCACACTTGGGAGCCACACAGACTGCCCTTTCATTACTCCTTGGCAAGCTACCTTTCCAATCTCTTTTTAACCTCCTCTGGTTGATTTTGATAGTTATGTGGCATTTTATACGCCCTACAATTCGTCCCCTTTTTAATAGCAGCACCTTTTCTAGAGTTGGCTAAAAACTCTAGCAGAACAAGTCTTTCACCTCCCCTATCCCTTTCTCTTTTTTTGTCTATAGTCCTGTTATCAATCCCTGATAGGTAATGAGGTCTCTAACCTACAGTGCAACGTTCTCTTTAGCCTCATCCTACTCTATTAACTTCCTGCTCCACGTTATTTAATTTTTAAGGAAAATATGGACTGCAGACTATGTGTTAGCTTCTAAAATGTCTCGTGCAGAAATGTTTCAGAAATATAATGCTCATATTGTTGATGTTCTAGTAAAATGTACCGTAATATATACCTTGTAAAGGTTTATTATATTTGTCATAACAAAAGGCAATATCTAATAAGCCAGCCACTTGTACAGTATCTGCTTGCAAATAAGGCTTTGTTTCCCTTTCTTAAATGAAACATACATAATTAACCAGTCCTGTCAGATTTCTTTGGTTTTCATTGGGGAACATGTTAACTGTTTGCATACATCCAACAAGTTAAAACAATGTTCACAATTACTTTGATAGCTAGCACAAAAGACTGGCAGTTACACAGACTAGTTAAGGGACACTGTCATGCCCAGAGTAAATATGAAAATGAGGCAATCTTTATAATGATGCTCCCATTATGACAAACCATACGAGGAAGTTACTATATTGGAAGCTGAAACCTCTGAAATTCTCCTACCAGATGTAAAAAGTTAGTATAAAAGTGCCTTTTGCTCTGCAAACTCAACATGTTCAGAGGGTACTAAACTCAATCTTAATAATGCTCAGTTCAAGTTCCATGTTGAAGAAATATGCCACAAGTGGGCGTGGGGGTGTCGGTCTACAATGCAAAACTCTTCTGTGGAAAGCTTTAATAGCTGGATGTGCTACAACTTGTTAGAAAGTTGTTAAATGAGTAGAAATTACAGATGATGTCCATGTCACTCTCCTACTTAAGCTCCCACTTACCCTATCATTACTACCAATTCACCCCACATTTCACTACTGGACAATTTTACTGCATCTTGATGACCTTATTTGATGTCATGATTTCTAGAAATCCAATATTTATTTATTTTATATCTACACTCTGTTACTTGTACTACTACTCTCAACTGCTTTTATTACCTACTCTGTACTATACGGGTTGGCCACTGCAAGAAATATGTTACACTGCTCTGTATATTTTTATGATGCATTATTTTAATATTTAAATGTGCACGTATGCTTATGTGAAAATTCTTGTTGTATATTTCTTGCATATCATTGATTCATTTTGTAATTTGTAAGTTTAATCGTCTGTAACATGTTATTTGGAGCTTATCTCCCCGGGCTTTCACTGAAAACGGGCTCTTTTGGCCCAGTGGACTTCCCCGGTCATCAAACTGAAATAAATAAATAAATAAATAAATGTATGGATCTTAATGCTAACTAAACCTGAACCTTGAAAAGGAATCCAGTTTGTAATGCTTTAGAAAAGTATGTATACGGGACTTTTTAGCTGTCTCTAGAATGTTTCTAGAGTCCACCCCTTTCCAGTTGGCCACTGAAAAAAAAAGTCCCTGATGTGCAAGCAGATCCAATCTGCAAGGAAGTTTATGGAAATTCGTTTGACTAATTCCATAAGAAGGGAGATCCAACATTGCATGGGCCAAAACAGGGTCATCACAATGATTTTTCGGGTATCCTCTTGAGTAATCAGAATCAGCCTGGATAACAGCAGAAAGGGTGGAAAGGCATAAAGAAACATCCGTTCAAAGGGAATTAAAATGTATCTGTTTTTCATGCTTGCCTGCACAGAGCCCTGGAGCAAAATTTGCTTACTTGACTGTTGACAGGAGGCAAATGGATCAGAGATGTTCCCAGACTGGATCAGTTCCTAGTACATTCTCTCATTCATTTTCCATTTGTGAGGGTCTGTCCTAGTCCTGGAATGCAAGATGCTTGGGAGGGTTAAGAAATGCTGAACAGCAAACTCCCACGCCATCACAGCTAGCCTGCAAAGGGTACGACCTTGTACCTTCCTGCTTGTTAATGAACCACAGTACTGTCTGAAATCAATCACTTGAAGTGGTCCCAAGGAACAAATGTGATAGTGAGATTTCAGGGTATAGATCACAGCCAACATCTTATGTTGATGTGTTTTAGTCTAAAACTGGAATTGGATATTTCTAAAAATGCAACTGCTGGGTCCATTTTTTTTTTTTTTTTTTTTTTTTTTTTTAAGAAACCACTGCATCTTTTTCATGTGCAACCTGGCTCAAGACAAGTACAGTTGTGTAAAATCTTGCCATAATGGTAGATTTTCTCTTCACTCTTGCAGTGTTCTTTAAAGAAGTGATGTCCAGCCCTGGGTAGCCCATCGCTTGGCTGGTATAGATAAGCTTAAAAGAGATCTTGTTTGTGCGGTACATCACATCTATGCTCCCCGCACAGAATGCAAGGCATAAAATGGATGTACAGACACAAATACCCAGAATTGAACTGTCCCAGAAGAGAACAATAGTCAATAGACAAAGGAGTCCATGCACATCCAGAAGGAAAAAATCCAGAATTACCAAGAGGGGGTTGGAGGGAGGGAGGGAGTGAATACTGCAACAGTGAAGAGAAGGGCATCTACTGTTATGGCAAGATTTTACACAACTGTACTATGTCCTTCTATATTACTGTTTCAGTACTCTAAACAGAAAGGAAAGTTAAAAAAAAAACCTCAAGAAACAGAATGGGAGGTGGAAGGTTAACAGCCCTCAAAAAACCCACATAAATGGTTTCTGCTCTGGTCCTAGAAACCATATCCAACTTATAATGCTTAGTAAAGGTATGCACTAAGGACCATGTAAGCAGCTTCAAGGATGGAACTGATGTCCAACCCCTTGAAGAAGGCGCACCAGAAGACGCAAAAGTTCTAGCAGAATGAGCTCCAACAGAAGCAGAGACTTGCCACGAAAAAATAACAAAAAGAAATGGCCTTAGATATCCAGCAGGCAATGGTTTACTTAGAAACAGCCAATCCCAAAGACCTGGGATTAAAGGAAACAAAAATTTGATCAGACTTGTTAACAGTACTGGTTTTATCCAAATAGTACCCAAGCTGTCTGGGCAAATCCAAGCTACGCAAGACCCCCTCACTAACAGACTGTGGAGAAGGGAAAAAAAAGAGGAAGTTGTACCGGCTGATTTATGGACAACTCATTTACCACCTTTGGCATAAAAGGATTATTATGAAGGGAGACACTGTCCATGTGAAAAACTAAAAAAGGAGGAATGGCCATTAAGGGCCTGGAGCTCAGAAACCCACCAAGCAGAAGTAAGAGCCAGCAACAAAACAATCTTACAGGTAAAAATGTTGTAAAGAAGCAGAATCTGCAGGCTCAAAATGAGCTGGAGTCAATTTATCCAAAACAAAATGAAGGTCCCAAGGAGGAGGAATAGGTTTTTGGAGATCTAATATGTAGGACACATTTAAGAGATTGTTTGACCTCAAAACAAGAAGTCAAAGGAGGAGTCAAGGTCAGATAACTGAAATGTTTGACAAATGGGCCTTCACATAAAAATAGGACAAGCCAGACTGGAGCACCTCACACAAATGAGTGTGTGCCAGAGGGACCCTCACTAAAAAAGGATCCTGGTTTTGAGCATTGCACCAAACGGAACCATCTTTTCCATTTGGACATAAGATTTTCTGGCTGAGGATTTCTTTGTCTCCTGTAAATTCCTGAGCACGTCATCAGAAAAGAGGTGCTGGAAAGGGATTAAAACCCAATCACCCACAAATGTCAGTTGCAGAGTGGACAAGTGGGGAAGGTGGAGAGACCCTTTGTCCTCTGTGAGGAGATTCAACATGTGAGGTACATTGTGATGATTGCCCCTGGCCAGATGCATTAAGAGGGTGAACCAGTGCCTTCTCCGCAAAAAGGGAGTCACTAGCAAGATTTCTGGTGAGTCCAGCTCTGTATCTTCTGCAGCACTCTTGGAAGTACAGGAAGAGGAGGGGGAGTGTAAAAAAAACTCACCTTCCAAGGAAAGGAAAGGAAGCCAGTCTTCCACGCCAGATGGAATGGCACTCAGGAACAGAAGAGAGGAAGGCAAAATGATCTAATTCAGGAATACCCCACCGATGGACAATGTTCAGAAACAAGTCTCTGTGAGGCATCCATTCATGAGCCTGTGCTTTGGAACTGCGCAGTGTATGCCACAAGACTGTGCCCTGAAGAAATGTATACTGCCTGAAGAGTTAACTGATAGCTGACAGCCACATCCCAAGCCTGAAGTGTCATCTGTAGAGGAGGTAAGATCCCCCCCCCCCCCACACTTGTTGACATCACTCTGGGGTTGTCTGTGTAAACTTTCAAGGGGCCCAGACAGAACATGGGATGAAAAGCCTGAAAGGCCAGAATCACAGTCCCCATCTCGAGGAAACTCCCTGACTGGGATGGCAGTCAGGAGAAGAAGAGAATGAAAGAAGGATATCAATGACAATATATTTGGAGGTGGAAGAGAAGCAAACATTGGCACCGTCTAAATCATGCAACCCAGATACACATGATCTTGAGAGGGAATCAAGACAGACTTTTGGAAGTTGACAGTAAATCTCAGATTTTGAAGAAGAGAGATGGTAAACTGCAGATCCTACAACAATCAACTGGAAGAAGGCACCTGTAGCAACAGGTCATCTAGATAAGGAAAATTCTGAATGCCTTGGAGCTGCAGAAGGCAATCACAGGAGCTAGGCATTTTGTGAATACTCTTGGGGCAGTAGAGAGGCCAAAGGGCAAAGCACAGAACTGAAAATAAGAGCAAGGTACAGAGAAATGTAAAAACTTCCTGAAGAGAGGGTGAATAGGGACATGAAGGTAAGCATCTTTCAGATCAAAGGACATCAGAAAAGCCTTTGGTAATAAAAGGGGAAACAGAGTTTGAAGAGTAAGCATATGAATAGAAGAGATCTCAAGAAAGGTATTGACCTGGGAGAGATCCAAAATGGGTCTCTAAGTGCCCTCTTTTTCCAAGGCACTAGGAACATCCTGGAATAAAAACCCCATACTACTTGGGAAAGGGGGACCCTAGAACCCCGAGAAATGAGGAAGTTGCTCTACAGGAGGTAGAGGAATCCCTGAAAAAGGAAGGAGAGACTTCTATACCATGAAGTAACCCCAACGGATGATGGAAAGAACCCAAGAGTCTGAAGTGATGAGATGCCAATTTGGAAGACAAAGGGAGTGCCAATGAGACAAAGGAGCCTGGCCTAAAGGTAGGAATGGGGCAAACTGTAAAAGATTAGCAGGCTTATCAGATAATGGAGGTTTCTGGGCCACAGAAGTCTGAGAAGTCTTAGCAGAGGGGGTCTGACTCCCACCCTTCCTTGCCCTTAAGAGGCCTAGCAAGATTGCCTGTAAACAAAAGCAGATCTAGAAGGATAATTCCTCTGGAATTTAGGAATAGGAGATAAAAAAAATATGCTTAAGGCTTTGCCCTTCTCTTGAAGAGACTTTAACAAGTCAGTACTAGCAGTCCCAAAAAGAGTATAATGCAAAGAAGCATTCAACAACTTGGCGTAAATGTCCTCAGGAAGATACTGCAGATGAAGCCAAGAATAATGCCTCATGATGGACCGTGTCAGCTGCATCATAACTACATTTAACACAGTGGCGAGTCACTTAAGAAGGAGAACCTAAAAGAGATAAGGCAGTGGATTTGCCATCAGAATCAGGGTGGGCACATATAACCTGGCAAGCCTGAGTAGTCAAGGCCAGAGCATACCTGGTCATGTGGGTCTGATAATTAATAGCCCTAAAGGCCAAAGTAGAAGCAGTGCAAACTTTCTTGCCAATCCTCTCCATTACCCTGATATCCTTATCACAAGGCAAAAGCTTATGATGTTTGTCAGAAGAGGCTGACACCACAGCAGGATCAGCAGGAGGACATTTAAATAAAAATAGACAATCCTCAGGAACCTTATAGAACCTATCGGGTTTCTTAAGAGCATGAGGCTGAGAATCAGGAGACTTGGAAGCAGCAAAGAAAGGAGCTAACAAGGCAGTCAACACAAGAGGAACTGACGATGGTAAGAAGTATCCACCCAAAGCAACTCGTAATATCTTCTCTGAATATCAGACACTTGAGAAGAACCCTGCTTAAAGATTTCCATCACCCTAGTAACTGTGCCCCCAAAGGAAATTCCTCAAAAGGAGACTCTGGGTTAACAGACTCCTCTGTCTCAGAGCCATAAGACAAAGGCATTTGTGAAGAACAGGACAAAGACCCCTCACCAGACAGGGAATCCTCATCTGAGGAATCTGGTTCCCCAAACCACTTAGGAATGGTAGAGGTCCAAGGAGGAGCGAGGTACTTAAACCACTGAGGAGGCTTTAGAGCCATTAAGGCAGAGAACAAACCCTGAGTAAACTACTGCCATTCCCTCTGAAGAGCCATAAGGCAGACTGAAAACATGCTTCAGTTTTTGTCTTTTCTTAGAGGGGACATCAGCCCTAACAAATACCAAAGGTTCTGACCCTTGGCGAGATTCGAGAAGAGAACCTGGAACTTCCTCCCTGACCAATATCTGATTATCTTAGAGGGTCCTAGAGGGATTCCACAATCGCAGTTCCCCCGTGACTTCAACAACCGATGCCTGCAAGGCCTCAGAGGATGTGCAAAAAGATGTCTCCATACCCACCTCCAGCTGGGTTGTGGCAGAGGAATCCAATGTAAACACCAAATTACCTACAAAGCTATTATCTGCTTCGAGGGAGACATCCAGTGGAGGCTGGACAACTAACGAATCCAGACAATACTTCTTGGCTTTATTCTTATCTAGCGGGGGTATCTTGAGGTTAAAGGATTCTGCCATGGTACCCTGGGCTAAATGCGTAAGCCACTGATTTTCAAGATAAATGGCCAGGGAAGACAAATGACTTCCGAGTGTCTTAGGCACAAATGCCTTAAGATACTACAAGAAGTATGTTCATGGGAAGAGCCCGAACAAAAAAAAAAAACACTGTTTGTGACCATCTTTATGGGGAATCTGCCTCCCGCATTGACATTTTCCCCTCTTGGATGACATGAACTCAAGGTAGTGATAAAAAATACAAGACAAAGAAAATAAATGTAAAAATAAAAAAAAAATAACCCCAATGTGGCACTTATCTGATGTTGCTAAATATTCACTACAGCATCAAAAATGTTCAGACTAATTGGAAAGAAAAGAATTTTTAGGTAGTTGCATCCATACATCCCTTTTATGCCCTACGTTCTGTGCAGGGAGCATAAATGTGATGTACAGTGCAAACAAGATCCCTTTTAAGAAACCCAGACCAGAAGGCAGGAAATGTGAATACTCCAGTGGGGTACAAAAATGTAAAATCCAATATTGTAAGTCCATTTATCCATGAAAACCACACTTTAATCAAAACAGTTACTTATCCTGCAGGCAGCAATCTGTTAAATGGCTCTCTTCCACTTCTCCATTCATACCTGCCCTAACTGGGGCACCACAAGGTTCCATCCTGGGTCCCCTCCTATTTAATGTTTTTACCAATGATCTCTATACCTCTTTGTAAACAATCCTCCCTCATCCACTATACAGACGACTCGACTCTCATATCCATCTCAGACAATATCTCCAATCTCCACACTCTTATTCAACAGGTCTTCCTATCCACTGAACAGTGGTAGTCCAGGAATCTACTCATTCTCAACCCTAAAAAGACCAAACTCTTATTATTTTTCCCCCAATCTCTCTCTCACCTCAAATCCACCTTTACTATTGCTTCCTCTAATAACACTGTTATCCAACCTGAAGCTCACACTAAACTCCTTGGCATCATCATAGATGATGAACTCAAATTCAACTTGCACATCCTCCAAAGCATAAAACAAGACTCACCAGAAACTTCGTTTACTGTATCACAACAAAAATTTCTAACTACAAATGTCAGACTCTCCCTTGCACAAGCTCTTCTCCTCTCCTCCCTTCTATATGCTGCCCCTGTACTCACAAACATCCACACTACTACTTTAAACAAACTCCAGCAAACTTACCACAAGATAGCTAGATTTATCACAAACTCTCCTTACAATACACATCACTGCCTTGCCCTAAATACTCTCCACTGGTTAGAATTCCCCCATCTTCTACTGCTGTCACAAATTCAAATGTTACTTCATTCTTTACAAACCTTCATCCTGCCCTGCTCTCTTCCTACATCCCTATCTACACTCCTCCACAGACTCTCCATACCTCTAATCAGCAGCTACTACAAATCTACCAACCAAAAAATAAATAACTGGCAAACTCCATTGCCCAAGCCTAAACAAACTCCCAAGAGACATTTGTTCCATCATTCATCCATCTCACTTTAAAGAAAAACTCAAACTTCATCTACTTTGCTCCAAAATATGTCCTTGTCAAGCCCCTACGTAAGCTCCTCACAATCCTACTATATATGTTTGAGTCCCTCCACATACAGCTAAGTACGCCACTATTGTGGATACTCACTAAACTCTACAATCAATACTGCTGGAATTGACTCTTTCTGTAAATATGTATGTAAATATATATTTTTAGTCTGTAAAAATATTGATATGTATATATCATGTGTTTGCATTTCTGCTTTGTCTCTCTAATGTTCTTGTAGAACTGATTTTGACCTCAGGTCTCCACTGAAAATGGGCCACAAGCCCAGTTGGACCAACCTGGTTAACAAATGTCGATAAATAAATAAAATAAAATAAAATTAGCTCCCCACCGGAGTATTCACATTTCCTGCCTTCTGGTCTGGTTTTCTTCAGTACAAGAGCTCTTTTAAGCTTACCTAAACTGGCCCAGTGACAGGCTTCCCTGGGGCAGGACATCCCCTCTTTAAAGGAATACTGAAACAGTGATACAGAAGGACATATCTAGAATCCTGAGAAATAATCTTGCAGAAGTCTGAGAACAACTGAAAAGTTCAGAAAAGATGCCAGATAAAAATCTACATTCTCTTGATTTAAAAAGACCTTTTGAAGAGACGCACCTAAAAGGTAGACCACAAATACAATTCTGTGAGGAAGAGTCAACAAGGATTTTAAATAAAGACTACGTAAAGGAAAGCAAGTCTTCTAAATAAGGAAACTGTGAATGGCATTTAGGCTGCAATAATCTATGCCTACAGCTAAGCATTTTGTGAACACCCTTGGGTAATGCAGAGATGACTATGACCCAGAAACAGAGAATCTTAGAAATTTCCCGAAGCCGTGGCTAATGGGATTAATGTAATAAGCATATTTTAAATCTAGTATTACCAAGTAACTTATGGAAGAAATAAGGGGTTAGATTCTTTAAGATCAACATTTTGAATTTTGGTACTTTCGTGTACAGAATTAGACATGAAAGGTATCTCCAAGAAGCCTCTTTATTTGGTATCAGAAACATTCTTGATTAAACGCCTTTGCTCCTTTGACTTACGGGCACTGGTTCTATGACTCATTAGGTGTGTAAAGTCTGAAGAACCAGAGGAAAATATTCTGTTTGGTTTGGAGACTGGGAAGGGATTTCTGTTTTTCTACCCAGTGTCACTTGTAACCCTCCTGCACCACTTTTAGCATTCAAGAATTTGAAACAATTTTTTTTGCCAAAGCAGAATGCTGAGGATCAGTTTGTAGAACAGATTTGTACAGATAACGGCTAGAGGAGAGGGAACAGGGAAATAATGCTGGCATAGTCTTTCCATGCTGTTAATCTGCCCCTTTTTCTAAAAAGACCCCCGGTCATCTCTTTTTAGCACCTTATTTGCAGAAAAAAATACTTGTTTTGCATATTTGGCATTTTTGCGAATGAGGAAGACTACAAAATTTGCATTGGGATACTTGAAAAATCTTTGAAACTCCCTGAATCAATCCCCCCCCCCCTTTCATCATACTGTTTGAAACAGGTGGAACAGAAAAGCCAAATAATATCTCCTTATCTTAGGTTCATAGGTTCATACTAGGCTATCTGCCCTGGGGCAATTATAAGCCTAGCCCGATTCTGTATGGCTTCGCCACCCCTTGATTTGAGTATACTGTGCCCTTTTTAAGGTTTAGTTTACTGTGCCTCTGTCTAATAGTGACACGGGAGTAATCCCTGGGACAAACCTATGATCCCCCATCCACTTATCGAGATTCTTCTTGAAGAGATTCAGTGAGGTGCTCTGCCTCACAAGAACTGGAATTCTATTCGAGTGAAGGGAGCCTCTGGGTTATGAACCTGTCCCTCCAGCAAGTTCTATTTATTTCTGTGCTGAGGTTCAAGTCCCTCGAGCATGTGGCTCTAAGGGATTTAGATTTACTGAGGTGGAGCATGTCCATTAATTCTGAATTTGACATATCTTTGTATGTCAGGCATAGATCGTCTCGAAGTAGGTGGTATGCAACTGAGTAGAGCTGGAGTTTTTTTAACCGAGCAGCATATGGCATCTGTTTGAGACCCTTGATCCTCTTGGTGAGATACTTTTGGAGTCTTTCTAATTGCTGCAGGTGTCGGGTAAGGTACATCCCAAAAGGGGAATTGTATTCTATGATGGGCCTGATGAGGGATGAATAAAGGGGCACAACTACCTCTCTTGATCTAGATGTGAAACCCTTCATGATGAGGTGGGCTATGTAGAATGTCTTTCTAACCACTTTGGCAATGTGGTTTTCAAAGGAGAGATTGCTATCAACTTGGGTCCCCAGGTCCCTAATAACTTTCTCTGTACTTAATGGGTTTCCGCCTATGTGGTAATTTGTGGGCACATTGTTTTTGCCAAAGGGTATGACTATACATTTTTTGGCATTTAGCTTTAAACCATGGTGCTGGCACCAATTATCTGTCTCTGTGAGACCTTTTTGAAGGATGTTTGTGTCAGCTGGAGAGTTGATTATGGCGCCCAGTTTGCAGTCATCTGCGAACTTGGTGAGCCATAGTCCTCCCACGTTTGCCTGTACCTCGGAAAAGTATATACCGAACAAGAGTGGTCCCAGGACAGAACCCTGTGGGACGCCACTTGTGACCGGTTTCGAGTCTGACATGGCTCCAGCAACTCTCACTCTGTGGGTTCTGTCTTTGAGCCAGTTTGCGACTCATCTTGTGACATAGGGGTTTATATTTAAGCTGGATAGCTTATCTATGATGCCCGAGTGGGGTAGTGTGTCAAATGCCTTTGCAAGGTCCAGATAGGCTGTGTGGACTACCTTCCCTTCATCTATGGCTTTGGTGACTGTTTCAAATAAGTCAACCAGGTTCAAAAGGCATGCCCTTGACAAAGCCGAACTGGGTAGGATCTAGTGTCTGTAGGTCCCCAATGTCTTTGTTTATGAGCTCCATGATGATCCTCTCCATAGCCTTGCAGACTAAGCTAGTCAGGCTTATGGGGCGATAGTTTCCAGGGTCCGTAGAGGCTCCACCTTTGTGGAGTGGGACCACTGTTGCTGTACGCCATTCTGTGGGCACATATCCTGTAGTGAGGCTGAGATTGTATAACTGTTTTATTTGAGGGATTAGTTCCTCTTGTAGTTCATGTAGGACGCAACCTAGGACGCCATCTGGTCCCATGGAAGCAGTGTTTTTTGCTTTGGAGAGGGCAGCCTTCACCTGAGCATGTGAGATGTTTGGGAGGCAACCCTCTGCCGGGATAGATACTTGCTCTTTTGGGGGGTAGGGGGTGGAGAAGTTTACACTGAACCTGTCTGCCAGGATATTGGCGATGTCTGTGGGTTCAGTGTATTTTTTGTCGTTTAGAATCAACTCAGAACAAGTCTGGGAGTTGCATCCCAGGTTTCTAACATAATTGAAAAAAGCCTTATGATTGTCTTTGGTGTCCTGTGCAATTTTTCTCTCGAAGCTGGCCTTGGAGGATTTTATGAGGGATCATAATTGTTTGCTAGTACTGATCAGAGATGCCTTCCCTATTAGGGATTTTGCTCTATCATGTAGTAGCTTCCTCCTTCTGTTGTGCAGTTTATTTATGGCAGGGGTCCACCAGACTGGACGCCTGCCTTTGGATGATTGGGTCTTGGTTTTGTTTGGGATAGCATGATCCATGCATTCCTGGAGATGTCCGTAGAATGCATTTATATAGGATTCTGCAGTTTGGGCTGTAGTTTCCACTGGCCCTGGGGCCTTGAAGGATTCCACTTTGGTTTTGAGAATTGAGAAGTTCGTTTTTGAGAAGTTTTTCACTGTGGTTTTCTGGGCTGGGGGTGGAGTCGGGATGTGGACATCCAGTGAAATTAATTTATGGTCTGATCTTACCCATGAGGGATATACTTCTGGTGTGGAGCATAGAGTCCCCATGTTGGTAATGATCAGGTCTAGTATGTTGTCCCCTCTTGTGGGAGTGGTGACTAGTTGCTCCATAGCATTTGAGTTTATAATTTCCAGGAATCTTTGGGCTAAGGTGCTGGGGCTTGAGTAGTGCTTCCAGTCAATGTTTGGGTAGTTGAAGTCGCCCAATATAATGGTGTTCGGAGCGATCTTCATGTTCTCCAATGTTTTCAGGAAAGCCGAATGGGATTCCTGACTTTGAGAGGGTGGTCTGTGGGATGCTATAAACTGAAAAGCAGTCTTGCCCACTGTTAGTTGCACATGGATGGTCTTCGATACTTCGTGCAAAGCCACTAACCTGGAGGTGTGGATATCCTTGAGAAATATGGAAACTCCCCCTCCTTTTGTGGTTCGGTCTGGGTTTTGGGGCCGAAAAGCATGACATGAGGTATAGCCTGGTAGTGCTGGGGTGCTCTCTGGAGCCTTGAACCAGGTTTCTGTCACTGCACAGATATCGATGTTCTCCATACTGAGGAGAGCTTCGAGTGCGTGCATCTTGAGGTTAAGACTTCTGGCGTTTAGCAGCATTACCCTTAGTTTCTTGTTCCTTGTGCTATCTATGGGGGTGGGTTTGACTTTTGAGCCTTGCCTAAAAAAGGCACTATGGGGGTGGCAAGAGCCTTTGCCAATACCTGGAAGCCCAGTGGTGACAGGTGCAAGCCGTCCCTAGCGAAGCAACGTGGCTTGTCGAGCATGTCATCCCAGGCTGACAGACACTGGATCCCCTTTGAATGACACCAAAATTTTAGCCAATTGTTAAAATCGATCATTTTGTCTTTGTACTGTGGCATCATTCTAGGTGAGGGTAAGATGCTGCTCAAGGTCAGGGTCATACCAGCCTGGGCTACATGATCAGAGAGCTCCTCTATGTCTCTTTTCATGTAGTCCAGGGAGGTACGTCTCAGGTCATTCACACCAGCATTTACAATGACTGAGTCATATTTGTATTTGCTTTGGAGTGACCTGAGTGCTTGCGTTATGTGTCGGATCCTAGCACCCGACAGGCAGCTCACTGTGACCTTCTCTTTATTCAGCCTGGTGAGCGGGACGTCAGTGTGTGTGACAATAGAGTCACCTATAACAAGAGTATCAGGTGTGTTATTCAGCCTTAAGGGCTGTGGCTGCTTGGCACACTGACTTTGTGGGTTATGTGTTGTGTGTGTTTTGTTTTGAGGTAGCGTTTGCTTGGATGTCTGCTTTGGAGGTCTCTGTTGCTTAGGTAGATTTTTATTTAGAGCCTCCAAGTATGTTTTTGTGTATTTATGTGTTTGTTTCGCTGATGTGGGACTATGTGATACTGGAATTGTGTTGTGTGAGGTTACCTTCTCCTCCTGACTGGTTACACCAGTTTTGAGATGAGAGAGCTCAGCCTCCAGTTTGGCTAAATAGTTGCATCTCTCACATATATTTGAACCTGTTTGGAGGAGGAGAGGGTTGTCCGTGTACATGAGACAGTTGTAACATTGCCTCAAAATTCCCAGATTCACCAGCTGGACTAGAGAGGAAACCATTGACTGACCTTTGGACATGCTAGAGTAATAGGGAAACTGAATTTAAGACGGACCAATAGAGGACAGGGTAATCGTAGAGAGTATAAGAGTAAGTAGTGCTTATGGTTTAATAGTGCTAACTTGTAGGATTACTTAACTGGACCAGTGAAGGGCCTTAGAATGAGAATATGGTGTTTAAATTGAGAGATAGAGCAGTTCTAAGGGAAAAAGTGAAGAGCAGACTTTGTGGAGCCAGGAATAGTTTAAACCCAATTAGGCAGCGCCGCCCGCTGTTGCGCTATGCTCAAAACCGCACAAAAGAGGGTTTTAAGAGAGGAAGATGAAGGAGTTTTGGAATTGACCCAGAATGGCCAATAAAACTACAGTTTCAAGTCAGTAACCACTCCCACAGGGGCAGGCAGGCTGCTCAATGTTTTTCACTGCCACTGATCAACAGAGAGACTTTCCTTTAGCCCAAGCAAAAAATGGCCTCACAGAAACTTACAAAACAGTTCAAGAACAGCAAGCCTGTAACTGAACTTTTTTAAATCTCAGAAAAGTGGGAAAAAGGCAAGATTTTTTTTGTGTTTTTGTTTTTTCAGAGATAGCAGAGGTTAACAAGTATCAACAAGTTATAACAGTGCAGTAAATGACCCCACACAAGAGTGCTAGGCCAAAGACAGATAAAATGCAAGTTTTGAGAAAAAACGATTTTAAAAATAAGTGCAAACAGGAAATTCAGTAAACAGCTCTAGGTTGTGCTCTAAATACAGTTACTAATGCAGAAATCAAATTTAACAAGTCAGAAAATGCTCAAAATAGGCGGCTATGCAGAAAAACTTAGCAAATAAACAGAGGAAAAATACTTAAAGTCTCAAAAGTGGCTCCTTTCTTCTCTCAGCGTTTTCTCCTCTTGGTGGGTGCTTCACCAACAGCCAACAAGCCTGAAAAGACGCCAAAACCACGAGGCAACCAGGTTTTAAGAGAGGAAGATGAAGGAGTTTTGGAATTGACCCAGAATGGCCAATAAAACTACAGTTTCAAGTCAGTAACCACTCCCACAGGGGCAGGCAGGCTGCTCAATGTTTTTCACTGCCACTGATCAACAGAGAGACTTTTCCTTTAGCCCAAGCACAAAATGGCCTCACAGAAACTTACAAACAGTTCAAGAACAGCAAGCCTGTAACTGAACTTTTTTAAATCTCAGAATCTAATACTTCAGACTTTATTTCACCAGTAAACCTTGGTTAGACAACCAATCCCATCTTCTCAACACTGCAACTGTGGCCCTACTAAGCACAGTATCTGCACAATCATACACACACTTCACAGCATGTTTAGATACCTGGGACACGGTAGAAACAGTCTGGTTCAAAAGCTTTGTAGGAAGAGTGGTAGACAATTCCCTCAGACTGTCTATAAGGCAAAGCATACATTTACACATATATGTCTTGTAATTCAGAATTCTAAAGGATGAAGTGGGAGAAGAAAACACACTTACCTATGCGGTCCAACATTTTGCTTTCTTTGTCACTAGGAGAAGGGTTTATGTCAAGAACCAACCTGCTGTCAAAATGTGATTCAGTTGAGTTTCACTACACAGTTTATCTGCTTTCCTAGGCTGACATCCACGTACTTTATGGGGTTGGGGTTGGCATAATGGTTAAGGTATTCATGTCACAGACACAAGGTTTAGAGTTTGGTTCTCACCTTTGAGGTAAACTGGCCAGGCTTAAAATGGCCTACAAGGGCAGCTAGCCTAATATTTACCTATGAGCTAACTGGGACAGCCAGTGACAATTATCACCTGTAATGGAGAATTAATGTTAAAGGAACTAAAAGAAAAATGTCCTGGTCACAGAAATGCAACTAATTAAAGACAAAAGGAGAAGATATAAAAAGTACAGTTCTGTACACTTACCATAAATGTAGATGTTCGAGTATATTCACTGTTTCAGTCCTTACAAATGGGTTATCCGGCTCCCGGTAGCCCACAGTCAGCCAGAATACCAAAGTCCTTGGTATATGACGACGGCTGCCTTCGGTTTTAAGCCTGACGTCAGGTACAAAGGAAGGCAGACAGCCAACGCCATTTCCTCAGTATTTCTTGCCTTAACTGTCAGGAGCCCCCAAAAAAGGTTAGACCAGGAAAAGAAAAATCCAGTCTGTGCCCTACGAAAAAGGGGGGATGGAAGGGGGGAAACCAGGGCTACAACAGTGAATACACTCGAACATCTACATTTATGGCAAGTGTACACAACTGTAATATGTTCGTGTTTCACTGCTGCAGTCCTTACAAATGGGTTGATTCCCAAAGCCCAGGAAAAAAACAAAAGGGAGGAGGAACACCCACTGATTACGGGTTGGTAAGGATGCCCTGCAACACTGCAGTTGCAAAATCAGCCCTGGACTTAGAAAACAAGGGTAAATTGTAATGTTTAGCAGACAGAAGTCCAGGTAGCTGCTTCCAGGATGTCCTTGGTAGGTACACCTCTTAAAAAAGCTGCTGAGGTAGAGGCTGCTCTAGTAGAATGGGTCCTAATACCCTGTGGAGGAACCTTGCCATGTTGTAAGTAACAAAAGTGAATACAATGAGCAATCCACTTAGAAATAGTCTGTTTAGAAATAGCCTTGCCCTGAGCTCCAGGAGCAAAACTGACCAACAACTGATCTGACTTTCGAAAAGGCTTAGTCCTGTCCAGGTAAAATCTAAGTTGTCTATGCACATCCAGGGAATGCAATAACCGTTCTCCTCCATTTTGAGGATTAGGAAAGAAGTTAGGCATGTGGACAGACTGGTTAAGAGTCCGACTAGAAACCACCTTTGGCATAAAAGAGGGATTAGCTTGAAGAGAAACCCGATCCACATGGAAGGTGATAAAAGGTTCTACTGCCATTAAGGCCTGCAGCTCAGACACTCTTCTAGCTGAAGTAATGGCCAAGAGAAAGGCAGTTTTCCAAAAGAGAAACTTCAAATCTGCTGAGGCAGCAGGTTCAAATGTAGGTTGAGTAAGTTTCTCAAGTACAAAATTAAGATCCCAAGCAGGAGTAGGTGCCCTTCTGGGAGGCTTTAAATTGCTAGCTCCCCTGAGGAACTGTTTCATCAAGGGATGAGAGTAAAAAAGAAGTTACGTACTCACCATAACGTTCCATGTGAGTTGTTTATCTCGCCTTTATTCTCACTGATGGGTTCGGAGCCAATCATCAGCTCCGACACTGCCGTTAGCAAAGCTCAAGGTTTGCCAGTAGCTCGTGACCAAGCCCCTTATCCCATGATGCACAGCTGGAATTACCTCAGATCTTGTTTGCTGCGTGTATATATACCCATGTAAGGGGTGCAGTCCCCAAGAAGGAAGAAGTAGTACTGAACAACCAGGATGATACTAGCCTCTAGATCAACTGTCAGCCAGGAGGGGGATGGAGGGAGGAACGTGAGAATAAAGGAGAGATAAACAACTCACATGAAATGTTATGGTGAGTACATAACTTCTCTATGTGAAGTTGTTAAATCTCACCGTTTATTCTCACTGATGGGTAGCGTCCCTAGCACCCGCAATCCTGGGTGGCTCACGGGAGTACATTTTTCAGGACCGTAGATTCAAAAGAAGACCTGTCCCTGGAAGCCTTATCCACTTTGTAATGAGTGATAAAGTATGAGGCTTAGACCAAGTGGCTGCAGCACAAATGTTATCAAGGGGCAATTTGGCTTGAAAAGCAGAAGACGTAGAAATGGCTCTGGTTGAATGAGCCTTTACTTTGTGTGGCAAGGGTATGTTAGCAGTTGCATGAACAAATGAGATATAATCTGATAACCATTATGAAAGGGTTGTTTTAGCCACTGGTCTAACTTTTGTGGCCTCCGAAAAGGATACAAAAAGTTGATCTGATTTCCTAATAAAATCTGAGCTGTCTGTGCACGTCAAGTTTGTGCAGCATGTATTCTAATTTGTTGGAATGGTTGGGAAAAAGGACTGGCAACTCAATAACCTGATTGATATTAGACTCAGAACAGACTTTAGGCGAAAAGGAGGGGTTTGTTCTGAGAGATACTCTATCAGCATGGAAAATCATATAAGGAGGTCTGATAGATAATGCTTGAAGTTCTGACACTCTGCGGGCAGAAGTAATGGCCACTAGAAAAATAGTTTTCCAGGACAAAATTTTGAGATCACAAGATGATGCTGGTTCGAAGGGGGGGGAGAACTATTTGCGAGAGCATAAAATTCAAATTACAAGGAGAATAAGGGGTTTTGACAGGAGGCCTCATGTGAAAAACACCTTTGTGAAAAACCTTAGATAACTTATGGGCCATAATATTTAACCCAGCCAATCCAAGGTGGAAATTAGACATGGCAGCTAACTGAACCCGAACTGTGGCAGCTGCTGCTCCTTCCTTAAAAATCATTGTCAAAATCAATGTTTTGTATACTGGCCCAAATGGAGAATCTTTTCCACTTACTGCGATGTAGTTTTCTGGTGGATGGCTTATGAGAAGATAATAGAATTTGTCTTGTGTCATCTGAGAGTGAATGAAGCCTGGCTATTTGGGGAAGTGGATCATCCAAGTAGTCAGCTTTAGAGACTGCAGTGAAGGATGGAGGTCCCCTGACGGGTGTTGTCAGGAGGTCTGGAACTGGGTCCAGGAGCCATGGATCTTCCAGCAGATGATGGTGAAGAAAAGGGAACCAAATCTGTTGAGGCCAATGGGGGGCTACAGGAATAACAGTCCTTCCCAGTGACTTTGCTTTCTGTAAAAACCTGGGTATCACTGGAATTGGAGGGAATGCATATAGGAGACCCGGAGGCCAATCGTGTACGAGTGCATCTCTCGGGGGATGTCCCGGAGGTGGTATTAGGGCAAAGTAGCTTCTGCATTTGGTATTGATGTGACTGGCAAATAGGTAGCAGGAAGGCTGGCCCCATTTGTGGAAAATCATGTCCGCAACGTGTTGGTTGAGAGACCACTCATGAGGCAACAGGATTGCCCTGCTCAGCTTGTCCGCTATCACGTTGTATTTTCCCAAAATGTGCGTTGCTAACGGAAAGCTCTGGGATGACACAGCCCATTTCCATACTCTGAGGGCTTCTCAACAAAGGGGGTAAGACTTGGTTCCGCCCTGTTTGTTCAAGTACCAGACCACTGACATGTTGTCGGTCGGAATCACAACTGTCCCTAGAGGAAGAGTCCTGAAATTACTGCAACTCCAGAAGTACTGCTCTCAGCTCCAGAACACTGATATGCAGATGTGACTCTTGATCCGTCCACATGCCTTGGGAAATCTTTCCATGAAAATGCCCCCCCCCCTATCACGGAAGCGTCCATGGTCACAGTGGCTACTGGGGGGGCACAAAGGGTCATCCTACTGTGACATGAAGAGACGTCAACAACCGGTTCATTGGCAATTTCTGGTAAGACCATTGAGCAAACAGGAGCTATTGAAGAATTTGCATATGCATCTTTGTGAGTGGAATGGCTAGAATTGCTGCCGCCATCAAACCTAGCACCTACAAATCCTCTATGGCTGTAGATCTGTTCTTCGATACCAATGAGTTGATGTGTTGGCGAAGAAGTGAGACCATTTCGACTGGAAGACGTAGAGTGGTGGTTGAGGTATCTAACTCTGCTCCTATAAAGACGGTATGCTGTGATGGTGACAAGGCAGACTTTTCAAAGTTGACTGTAATGCCTAAATGGATGCAGTGTGTCAGAGTAGATTCTGTTGCCTGAATCAATTAATGCCTGGTGGTGGCGGTAAGGAGCCAATCATCTAGGTATGGAAACACCTGGAATCCTAGACACCTCAGGTGAGCCGTGACCACTGCCATGCATTTGATGAACACTCTGGGGGCTGTAATGAGACCAAAGTGCAGGGCTCGAAACTGGTAGTGATTGGCTCCCAGCCGGAAACGCAGGTGATCTCGGGAGTGTCTGTCCATCTTTATGTGGTAGCACGTGTCATTGAGATTGGAGCACATCCACTCGCCTTTCCCTAAAAAGGGAAGAATGGCCTGAAGCATGACCATTCGGAACTTCTTTTTTTACAAATTGGTTGAGTCTGCTGAGGTCCAAGATAGGTCTCCAGACTCGTTTTCTTTGGAACCAAAAAGAATCTTGAGTAAGTTCCAAATCCTGTTTGGTCTGCTGGGACTGGCTGGATGACTCTTTTTTTCTAGCAACTTGCAGACCTCTATAGCTGCTTGTTCCCTGAGACTGGGTGGAACATCAGGGATTCTGTTGACAGAAGTGGGTGGGGAAGAGAACGGTATGAAATACCCTCTGGAAATTATGCTTTGTACCCAGGTAACGGATGTTATGCTTAGCCAGGCTTCTGGGTACAAAGATAAGTGACCCCCGACTTCCTCCAGAGCTGGACAGCTGGGGACTCTTTCAGGAGCGCTAGTAGGGCTGACCAGAGAACTGGCCTCGTCACCCTGCTGTTACGGACCCCCCTGCCATGTGGGCGGCGGCTTCCATTATAACCCCCTCCTCTGCTTCTAGAGGGGGTTTTGCCACATGTGTCCTGAAAGGCTCCCTGTGCTTTTCAGAACCACATCTTTCTGCCCTTAGGGCCCTTGGGATAGGGCTGAGTAGGGGTAGAAAAATGGACTCCGACGGCAGATAAGAGTCCTGCCTTCCTGCTCACACCTGGTTAGAGAGTTTCCTTTACCTTGAGCCCAAACAGGGATGAGCCATCAAATGGGGTGTTGATAAAGGAAGGCTTGAAAGGCTCCGCAAAGGAACAGAGATGCACCCAGGCTTGTCTACACAGAGCAATGCCTGAACTAGCGGCTCTACTCGACCCATCAGCTGTGTAAGATATGAGACACATGGACGGGTTTCACAATCGAGTTTAGGGCAGCGAGCTGGGTGTTGACTTTGTCTGCAACCCCTGCAGCTACCGTACCCTGGAGTGCATCTCCTAGCTCTTTCAGGAGATCTCTTTCTAGTCTTGTAAAATGGGTTAAATAATTCAGTGATCGAAGGGAAAAAGTCACTGAACTAAACGTGCATTTCCCATATCTATCCATGATCCTGGAATCTCTGTTAGGAAGATGGATAGATGAGGACGTCTTACACGTTTCCTTTTTGGTGGCTGCCACCACCACCGTGGCATCAACAGGCACTCCCCCTTAGTCAAAAAAGCTTTGTCCACTGGGGCAGAGATGAACTTATTTGGCTTCCAAGGGACAGGTTCCATGGCCTCCAGAGACTCACACGCCTTACGAGAGATCAGCTCCATGAGCTCATAGTAAGGTGGAGACACTCGTGGAAGGTTGAGACCCGAAAGCCTGCAAGAGCACTGACTCATCTTCACTAGGGCTTTTGGACTGCCAAACACCCCCTCTGATTAAGGATCTCTAATATCTCCGCAAAGCAGATATCCTCAGAAGAGGATCGAGGGGACCCTTCTGACTCATCCAGGTCAGTGTCAGATGTCAAAGACTCCTGTGGGGAGTCCAAGTGCCTCCTCTTGCACAGTCTCTTCCTGGGTACCTCCTCAGTGGGGGCTTCTGGGGAGGTCTCTGAAGAGCAGGGGGTGCCCTGTGGGGCTACTTGAGGCTCAGGGTCTCTATGCTTGGGTTGACCGGCAGAAACAGGAGTGGACACAGGCGCTTGAGGGGAAGAGAACGCCAGACCAGATGCTGATGATGTCTTTGGAGACGGGACTCTCCTCATGGCATTGAAGGCATCATGGCTCCGATGAGAAGGGGTAGACAGATCCGAAGGGACCGTCTGATCCTCCCACACCGTGGCCATGGGCTCCGAGCCCGAGGTAGGAGCCGAGCTCATCTGAGCCGAAGCTCCGAGAGGAAGATTCGGCACTGACAAATCGGTACGGCTATCCTCTCCGGACCAGACAGGAGAGTGTCGGCTCCTAGAGTTCCCGGTCGGCGCCGAAGACATCCGAGTAGATGAAACCCATAACACCGGAGCAGGTCTCGGCTCCACAGGCTCAACAACCATCAGGTCGGACTCCTCCGGCTCCGAAAGTCCAGTACAGCTCAGAGGAGAAGACGTCAAGTCCGGGTTAATGGTCTTCGGTTCCAACGAAGGCGTCGGAGCCGGCAACAATTTGGCAAGGCCCGGTGCCCATAAAAGCTTCTGCGCCAACCGGTCCATATCCAGATCTGAGAGGCTGACAGAAGACTTCAAGGAGTGCACTGAGGGTGCAGATTGGAGCAGAGGAGATGTGGGAATCTCAGAAACTGGCTCCAAAGCTGAGAGTTGGCTCTGAACAGAAGGGACACTCGGTTCCGAGGGCAGTGGAACCGATGACCCTAAACCCTCCATTTTTTTAGCCTTTTTTGATACTTTAGAGTCACCTGAAGACTTGGATGACTTAGAGGATTTACTAGCACCATCCTGGTCACCCAGTGCTTCCGAGAAGGGGTGCTGAAGTAAACCCCTATCCACCAATTTCCTCCTCCTCTCTAAAAGTGCCCTGGAAGAGAAGGAGTGACAGATGTTACAAGAGTCTTGGAGGTGTAATGCCCCCAGACAATAAACACACTGAACGTGCCAGTCAGTGACTAACATTTTTTTGTCCACAATCTGGACATTTTTTGAAGCCAGATTTAGGATGTGGCTTCTCTTTCTCATCAGACATCTCTTTTTAAATCTAGACAAATTTAAACAATGGAAAAAAAAACACTCAAACTATCTAAATAACTACTGACTAAGATAGTTAAATACAAGGCCAACTACTAGGCCAACTTCATAGAAAAAACAAGCCAACACAGGGCACTTATCTAAATCTATACAGAAATATTTTATATAAACTATCCTAACAAGAAAGTCAAGAAAAAGTTTTTAAAACTTGCAAATAGACGAATCTATCCAATAAAACTGGTCCGAGCTATCTGGAACACCGAGATCTGTGCCACAGCAAAATAGTTCTGAGGTAATTCCAGCAGTGTATCATGGGATAAGGGGCTTGGGTCTCAAGCTACTGGTGAACCTTCAGCTTTAATAAATAAACTTTCAAGACCGGAAAAGTGGTATACCTTGCTCAATGTTCATCATGCCCCAGTTTTTACATTGGCAAGACTGAGAGGAAACTCCAGGAAAGAATGTATGAGCATTTGTATGCCATAAGAAGAATGAAAATGGACAATGCTTTGGCTATGCACATTCAGAATAACCCAAACCATGAGTTTACATTTATGGTTATAGATCAGCTGTATAATACCAATTCTTATGGACCTGAGACATATAGATTAGAATGTAAAGAGCTTCTTTGGCAATTAAGATTGGAAGCATATCGCCGCCCTTGTCTTAACAGCTCGTTATCCATTAGTTGTTTTTTAAAACTTAAAAGTTTGAAGAGGTGACGAGCTGTTTATTCTCACAATTTTTTAAAATGAGAGTCAAAAAATGAAAAATGAGTCTCGACAAATTAATGGTTTCATAACTCTTTATTAGTCGACAGTGGTGGAGGGTTAATAGTTATCCGTTATTGTTATGATTATACATCATTATTACTTTACAATTTATATTACTGATTCAGATTTTATTATTTAGTAATTTTAGGTCTAGATACGCTAATTTTTAGGCCTGTTATTTAATGACAGTATTAAACCTATACTGAGTAGCCTAAATCTATGCTATGTTATATTATATGTTACAAGTCATATTTTATATTTCTATATTTTTAATATTTTTATTATTTTTATTATTTAGTGAGATGATTAATATTATATTATTTTTCTTGGGTAGCTGTTCTAGTTATTTAGATGCTTAGGACAGTATGCATTAATTATTATATTTATTATATTCATTATATTAGTTATTTTACTTGAAAGTAGGCAAGATACAATGCATGCATAGGTAATTTTTGATTAGGAAGCATCATTACCATTATTAGTATTTATGCTGTAGGTTGAACATCGTTATTTTTATGTTATTTATATATTTTATATATTTATCTACTTTATACAGTTTAATAATCAAAATATTTTTTTTCTTTCAGTTTCAAAGCCTGTTATTATTACAGTTTCGGTGTATGAATTTTTTATTATGTTAATTGAGAATTGCAAATGTACCTTAGTTAGCTGTGATCTGTACCTTTAAGGAGCTAAAGGGAGAGCAAGGGGCGTGGTTAAGTGTTTCAATGCTGGTATTTAAACTCACTTGTAATGGTGTGAATGTTTTGCTTGTCTGAAGAAGTTAGTGCAAGGTACTAACGAAAAGCTTTTACAGTGGCTTAATAAAATTTGCTGTTTTTCATGTTTTTTACGTTTTAGACTGGCCTGAGTCGAGTTCTTGGCTTTTGAATTTGCGATGAACCTTGAGCTTTGCTAACGGCCGCGTCGGAGCCAAGGATTGGCTCCGAACCCATCAGTGAGAATAAACGGCGAGATTTAACAACTTCACCTTGGGTTATTCAAAGGATGAGCAGTAATAGCTGAAGCGTGAATCTTGACAGAAGAGAAGGAAAGTCCACCATTACGCAAGCCTGCCGGATAGTCAAGAATAAGAGAGGAGGAGTAGGTTGAGATGGGTCTTCTCCTCTAGTCTGAATCCAAATGGAGAATCTTTTCCACTTATCTGCGTAAGATTTCCTAGTGCTAGGCCTCCTGGCCTCACAAAGGACCTCAACTACGTGTTGGGAAAGATTTAAATTATGAGCCAGGCTGCTAAATGCAGTCTGAAGGCAAGGATGCAGAATTCCCCCCCCCCCCCGAACCAAGAGATCTGGTGTCAGGGGAAGATGCCAAGGCTGAGACTGGGAGAGACTGCGAAGAAATGGATACCAATACTGCCTGGGCCAGTCTGGAGCTATGATGATGGCCCTTGATTTTTCATCCCTTATCTTTAACAGCACTCTGAGAAGAAGAGGCAGAGGAGGGAATGCACAGATCGAAAGCTGTGTCCAGGGGAAGGACAGAGCATCCACTTTCCATGCTTTGTCGTGATGATCCCTGGTGCAAAAGGTTGGCAGAAGGTGGTTGTTCGGAGATGAAAAGAGATCCACCTGGGGAGCGCCCAGATGCTGAATGATGCGATAGAAGATGGTCTTGTTTAGTTGCCACTCGTGAGGATCCAGGACCTGCCTGCTCAACCGGTCTGCCAAGGTGTTGAGCCTTCCTGGAAGAAACTGAGCTATCAGATGAATGCCCATGGAGGCTGCCAGGGACCACAGTATCATGCTCTGTCTGCACAGGGGGTAAGAGTGAGTCCCTCCCTGCTTGTTGATGTACCACATGATTGTAGCATTGTCTCTCCTGATTGGAAGATTACCAGGAGACAGAAGATGCTTGAAAGCCATCAAGGCCTGCTGGACTGCCATAAATTCCTTCAGATTTATGTGCAAATGAACTTCTTGATAGCTCCAAGTCCCCTGAATGCATCTGCTCTCTAGATGTAATCCCCAAGCGTAGTCCGAGGCATCTGTGGTGAGAGTCTGGCTGGCAGGAGGTAGACAGAAAGGTAGGCCTTCACCCACCAAAGGAACTCCGTCTGCAGGCAGGGAATCAGAGGAAGAATCAAGTCTAAATCCCGAGTGTTGACACCAAAGGTTTTTGAGGTACCATTGTATTTTCCTCACATGCAGTCTGGCATATGGAATCCTCAGAATACACAAAGCCATGAATCCCAGGGCTTGCAGGAATTGCCTTACTGAGAGCTGGGTCATGCTTGCCAAAGTCTTGAAGTAATTCAAAAGATCCATTTGTTTCTCTTGAGGGAGGGATACCATCTGGGCGGCTGACTCGCTCCCAGGAGTACAATCTCCCTGGTGGGTACTTCTTTTCATTGATTGTAAAGAACCTTCTCACCTCTTTGGGCTACACAAAGTCCAAATCCTTTAGAAGTTGCCCTGGAGAGTTTGCCTGAATAAGACAATCATCCAAGTAAGGGCAAATATGAATGTTTCTTTGCCTGCAAAAGGCAATGACTGGAGCCAGGCATTTTGTAAAAACTCTGGGAGCAGCAGATATGCCAAAGGGCAGTGCAGAGAATTGGAAGTGCCTGTTCCCTGCCCTGAAGCAAAGGAACTGCCTGCAGCTTTCCCTTATTGGAATGTGCAGGTCAGCTTCTTTGAGATCCAAAGTAACCAGCCAGGAATTCTTGGCCAGCACAGCAACTGCTAAAGAGAGCATTTTGAACTTGGGAATCACCAGAAAAGTGTTTAGAATGGACAAATCCAGAATAGGATGCCAGGTGCCCGCTTTTTTGGGAACCAGGAAAAGTCTTGAGTAAAAACTCTGGCCTATTTTTAGTGCAGGAACTGGCTCTATTACTCCCAGGTTTAGCAAAGAAGAAACTTGTTTTTCTGCTTCTGCTTTTTGAAGACAGGGAATATCTGGGTATCCTTGGGGGGACAGGAAAGATGTGAAAGTAGAATCTGTAGCCTTGGGATATTATTTTGAGCACCCATTTGTCGTCCGTGATAGTGTGCCACATGGCTGCAAAAATGGCCAACCTTCCCCCAAAGGAAACCCTGGGCCCGCAGAGGCAAGCAGGGGAAGGCCTGAGTCATTGAGAATGCTTGCTTTGGGAAGTCTACTTAGAACTACCCGATTTTGAAGGTGAAGCCTGCCAGTGCTTAGCCTTTTGAGAGGTGGAAGTCTGTCCCCTGGAAGACCTATAACCCCTAGACCTAGTGCAACCTTGTTTACTAGGGTCAGGAAAAGTCCAATTCTTAGAAAGGTAATGCCCACTAAAACGAGGAGGCTGAACTTGCAGAAAATCCTTAACAGTTTGCATAGATTTAGCCTTATCCTCCAACTTTTTCAGCACCTCTTCTGCTTTGCTACCAAAAAGATTGTCCTTGTGCAAAGGCACATCCAGTAATTTAGATTTGACAGGTTCAGAAAGGGGCTGTTCCCTGAGCCAAGCATGTCTTCTAATAACAGAACCAGTGGCTGCTGCCCTACAAGAAGCCTCCAAAGTGTCAAAACCACAATGTAGAGAATGTTTAGTAACAAGAGTGGCAGAATTCAATAAATCTTGCATGTCCTTACTCTCCATCAGGGAAGGAACACCAGCAATTTTAGCTTAATGGCCTCCAAAATATGCTGCTCATACTCAAGCATATGAAAGAGACAATTAACACACCTAATAGCCAGGGTGGAAGAAGTATAAATCTTTTTACCCCACCTAAGGCCCTAGAGTCCCTGTCAGAAGGAACAGGATTTTTAGC
Source organism: Protopterus annectens (assembly GCF_019279795.1). Classification (NCBI taxonomy): domain Eukaryota; kingdom Metazoa; phylum Chordata; order Ceratodontiformes; family Protopteridae; genus Protopterus; species Protopterus annectens. Next base: position 949,532,127 of record NC_056726.1, read on the forward strand.
AACCGTGGCTTTAACACCCTCAGGGCCCTGAGAAATAATCTCAGGATCAGCAGTAGGATTCTTGAAGAGGAAATGATGAGACTCAGGAACTCTATAATACCTGACAGGCTTTTTGGGTGCAGGAGGAACAGAATTAGGAGTCAAAGAATTCTCCAAGAAAACATCATCAACAACTTCCAAAACCAGAGGGATAGCCAAAGGCTTATGCTGAGGCAAACCCAAGAACTCCCTAATCTGCTTCTTAGACTGAGGGTAGTCCTGACTTTCCCATTTGAAATGCTCGGTAAGACTACTCAGAGTATCCACAAAGGGCAAATCTTCCAGAGGGGAGGCAGAAGGAATGGAGTCTTCTGCATCAAAATCCTCAAAACCAGAAAAAAGCTGAGAGTTTCCTTCTTCATCAGTAGAGATGCTGGAAACCTCAGAGTCTGAGGCAGACAAAACTTCTGGGGACAATTCCCTAGCCCTCTTAGAAGGAGGTGGCTGAGAGCCCCTGATAACAGTCAAGAGATTACTAGCCATCTTAACCATCTGAGCTTGAGACATTTGAGGGGAGGCTGGCGCCTGCTTTGGAGTAAATTTTCGGCTGGAAGGCCTGCCAGATAGCCGGAGGGGCTCGGGAGGCCTAGCCACCGCAGAAGTGTGAACTGAGGTAGTCGGTCTGGATCTGGTCTCCAGTCAGAGAAAAGAGGCCTCAGAAGCCGGAGCCTGCTTAGCAGCTCTGGATCCATCAGAGGCAGTGACTGGCATAGGGTCCAAAGATGAGGCAGAAGCCTGCGGAATGGAGGACTCAGAAAAGGTCTCTGCAGACACCTGCTGCTGAACATCCACGGACTGCAGGGGCAATGAAACCACCTCACTGGCTACTGCTTGACCGACAATCAACTTAACAGGGACGTCATCGATTAATTTGACCCTAAGCCTGTCGCAGTCCTTATCCTTGCACTTCTTAGGAAATCCGAAGTCGGGAGACCAGAAGACGCCATACCAATGAACTTAGGCCAAACTCCAAAATGCTTGAACAAGATCCTAGCTCTACGATGAATGGTACGCGGGTTGAAAGAAGCACAGAGAACACAATTAGGGACATCGTGCTCAAGGCTTAACAAGTGATACAATAGGAGTGAAAATCATGGTGGTGAATCTGTTTTCCACAGGCAAGACAGTTATTAACTTTCTTTGACATTCGTTAAAGCAAGAAAAGAGGGTCCCCAACAGGGTAATTATCTGAGGATGTCTTCAACTAAACACTCAGAATACAACAAGAAGGTACTCTGCTGACCAGCATTCGTGCAAAATGCTTCTGCTTTGGGCTCCGCGGCAAGAAAGACTGAGGAAATGGTGTCAGCTGCCTTCCTTTGTACCCGACATCCTGACGTCAGGCTTAAACCGAAGGTAGCCGACGTCATATACCAAGGACTTTGGTATTCTGGCTGACTGTGGGCTACCTGGAGCCAGATAACCCATTTGTAAGGACTGCAACAGTGAAACATGATGAACATCCGTTTCTTAACTGTTATAAAATATGCAACAGAAATGTTCTCCTCCAAGAGTGCCAACGTTACAAGGTCATAGAGTCAAGACAATGACGGTAGCTCTGTAGCTCTCAAGAAAATAAATCTTTGTAGGGAGAACAGAGATCAGAAATGATTCTTTCCAACAGCTGCCGGAAATGGCAAATTTAGGAACCTGGAACAAAGAAGCTAAAGATAAAAATAATCCAAGGAGTATTAAATAAGGAATATCATGAGATTCCAAAAGGAAGAGAGGAATGAAAAAGATACTCCATAACTATTTATCTCTGAAAGGTGTGGCCATATTAGGGCAGAAGTCAGCAGACATTAATATAAAATTTTAAAGATCAAATAAAGTACAGTTTTGTACCTACCATAAATGTAGATGTTCGAAGATCCACATTGCTGCAGTCCTTACATATGGGTAGTCCGCTGTCCTCGGTCGGCCCGAATACCAAAGTATTAGGCTGACGTCGGTCAAGGCGCTTAAAACTGACATCAGGACGTCAGGGTACAAAAGCGCATGACCGACGTCAAATCCTCAGTCTTTTCTTGCCCCAGATGTCAGAAGGCCCTAAAAAGAAAGGCCAAAGCCAAAAACAGCAAAGAACCAACAACCACCCCTGCACTAACCATATTTACAAAATTTACAACCCAAACCACACAACCACCTCTAAATACAGAGGGAAGGAGAGGGTAAATTGGACTGCAGCAATGTGGATCTTCGAACATCTACATTTATGGTAGGTACAAAACTGTACTATGTTCTTCATCTCACATTGCTGCAGTCCTTACATATGGGTAGAATCCCAAAGCAGAGGTAAGGGAGGATGGCAAAACTATAAAGCATTAGGAGCTGCCAAAATGCCCTGTAAAATTGCAGTGGCAAAACCAGCCCTAGATTTAGAGTAAAGTGGAAGGTGGTAATGCTTAGAGAAAGTATGCACTGAACTCAAGTAGCTGCCTCCAAAATATCTTTAGTAGCCACCCCCTTAAAAGCTGTAGAAGTGGCAGTAGCCCTAGTGGAATGAGGCCTAATCCCAACTGGAATCTCCTTACCATGATGGGAATAACAGAAAGCAATACAAAAACCAATCCACTTAGAAATAGTTTGTTTTGAAACAGGTTTGCCCGGAGAACCCAAAGCAAATGAAACAAACAACTGCTGAGACTGCCTGAACCCTTTAGTTCTGCTCAAATAATATCGCAACTGTCTGTGGATATCCAAAGTGTGCAAAATCTTCTCCCTTTATTTTGGGGTTTGCATAAAAGTAGGCAAATGAATAGTTTGGTTTAAAGCCACACTAGAAACCACTTTAGGCATAAAGGAAGGGTTAGTACATAAAGACACCCTATCCTTGTGGAAAATTAAGAAAGGCTCAACCGCCATAAGGGCCTGTAATTCAGAAACCCTTCTACAGAGGTAATGGCCAACAAAAGCAGTCTTCCATGATAAATATTTCAACTCGGCAGTAGCTGCAGGCTCAAAAGGTTGTAGAGTGAGTTTCTCCAACACAAAATTGAGATCCCAAGGAGGAGTAGGAGCTCACGTGGGGTCTTATATTCTTTGCCCTCTAAGGAATTGCTTAAACAAAGGATGAGAAAATAATGGTGGGTCACAGTCATAGTGAGCAGAAATTGCTGCAGCATGAACCTTTATAGAGGAGAAGGACAAACCTTTGTCCAATAACTCAGTAAGGTATTGAAGAGCAACACTTAAATTAGGTTTAGAAACATCAAAGTCCTTTGCTGTACTCCAAATTAAAAATCTCCTCCATTTATCTCGTAAACTTTCCTTGTACTAGGCCTTCTGGCCTCCAAAATAACATTCAAAACTTGTTGTGGAAGCTGAGACCCTCCAGGGTTTAAAACAGAATATGCCAGGCTGTTAGATGCAGAGAGTGAAGTTTGACATTGAGTAAATGACTGTTCTCCTGAGACAGTAGGTGTGGAATCGAAGGCAAAGGCCACGGAGGCTCCCGAACCAGACTTCTCAGTAATGGGTACCAGTGCTGTCGAGGCCAATCCGGAGCTATTAAAATCATGGTTGGCTTGTCCTGTCTGACCTTCAGGAGTACCTTTGGGAGGAGAGGCAGTGGTGGAAAGGCATACACGTGAAGATTGCTCCAATTGAATGAGAGAGCATCCACTTTCCAAGCTGTGGGATGAAACCTTTTGTGCAAAACTTTGGCAACTGGTAATTTAGTGGAGAAGCGAACAGATCTATGTCTGGAGTTCCCCATAACACTGTCAATTCTTGAAATACAGGAGGATCCAATTTCCACTCGTGGGGATCCATAATTTGTCTGCTCAACACATCTGCTAAGGAGTTCTGTGTTCCTGGCAGAAACCTTGCCTGAAGATTTAGCTGTAAACTGAGAGCAGTCTCCCACAAAATCATTGCTTGTCTGCATAGAGGGTATGAATGTGTCCCCTTGCTTGTTGATGTACCACATGACAGTTGTGTTGTCTGTTTGAATCAACACCTGCCCTGGAAGTAAATCCTTGAAAGCTATCAATGCAAATTGGACTGCTAACATCTCCTTCAAGTTGATATGTAAATGTTGAAGTCTGGCAGGTCACGTGTCTTGTACCCATTTTCCATTTAGATGAGCTCCCAAGCTTTGTCTGAGGCATCTGTCGTTAGAATCTGACTCGCCTCTGGTCGGGTCACAGAGAGTCCCTTGTTTAGGTGACATTCCTGAGCCCACCACAAAAATTCCTTTTGAATGCAAGGTATTATCTGAATGACAGTGTCCATATCTTGGCAGTGTTTCGTCCATACATTTTTGAGATACCATTGTAGCTTCCTCATATGCAGTTTGGCATTGGGAAGTACCAGAATACAAGATGCCATGAACCCCAAGGCTTGAAGGACTGTCCTTGCAGTCAGCCTGGACTGACGAGACAATTGATGGAAATAAAGAGAAAGATTCTTTTGTTTGTCCGGGGTCAAAAGGCCATCTGGGATGCTGTATTCAGTCTCACACCCAGAAAGCACATATCCTGAGAGGGTACTAGACTGGACTTTATTTCGTTCACAGAATACCCTAGGCATCTTAACACTGCCATCACATACTGTAAATGATGAAGAAGTTCGTCCTTTCCTTGAGCCAGAATCAGGCAATCGTCCAAATAAGGATAGATTTGTATTCCTCTTAGCCTGAAGAAAGCTACCACTGGAGCCAGAACCTTAGTGAACACTCTGGGCAGTAGATAAGCCAAAGGGCAATGCAGAGAACTGATAATGAAAAGTCCCAGCCCAACGCAGATACTTCCTGCAACTGGGCCTGATAGGAACATGAAGGTAAGCTTCCTTGAGATCCAGAGTTACCATCCAGTGATCTTTGCCCAGCAGAGGTAAAAGCTGTTGTAACGTCAACATTTTGAACTTGGGAATGTCCAGATATGTGTTGAGGATAGATAAATCCAAAATTGGTCTCCACGTGTTCCCTTTCTTTGGTACTAGAAACAGGCGAGAATAAAATCCTAGGCCCACTTCTGGCAGAGGGACCGGTTGTATAGCTCCTATTTGAAGTAATAGAGAAATCTGTTTGTGAGCCTCTAGTCTTTGCTGAGGAGGAACGTCTGGCATGCCTTTGAAAGGGGGCAAGGTATGGAAATAAAACTTGTAACCTTGGTGTATGATATCCAATACCCATTTGCCCTGGGTAATTAAAATCCAATTTTCCTTGAAGAGTGCCAACCGTTCTCCCAAAGGTGCTGCCAGGCAAGAAGGATCTGGCAGCTGAAAGAGTAGGTCATTGGGCCTGTTTACGAAAGGACTGGCCCCTGCCCTCACTCGAAGATTGTGCAGGTGAACTCCATGTTCTAGGTCTGAAGGAACTCTGAGCCTTGCCCCTACCACGTCTAGACCTACCCCTAGACTGAGAATCAGAAGAAGGATACATCCACCCCTTAGCAGGCCAATTTCTACTAAACTTCGGAGGCTGAACTTGCAAAAAATCTTTAACAGTCTGCATAGACTTAGCCTTGTCCTCCATTTTCTTCAAGACTGACTCCACAGGTGGACCAAACAACACTTCAGACTGCAAAGGAGCATCCAAAATCCTTGTCTTAACATGGTCAGATAAATTCTGATCCTTAAGCCAGGCGTCCCTCGGAAGAACTGAACCAGTGGCAGCCACCCTAGAAGAGGCCTGCACAGCATCAAAACCACACTGTAAAGAATGCTTACCCACCTGTTCAGAGACATGCACCAAATCTTGTAATTCTTTACACTCAATGCCTTCTGCCAGAGCATCCACCTTAGATTTCAATTGAGAAAGAAGAAAATTTTGATATTTCAACATATGAAACTGGCAATTCAAAGCCCTCATTGCTAAGGTAGAAGATGTATAGATCTTCTTTCCCCATCTATCCAAAGCCCTGGCCTCTTTATCTAGAGGAACCGGGTTCTTTACAACAGAGGGCCTGACACCCTTAGGTCCCTGACAAATAGTTTCTGGGTCCGCCCTAGGACTCTTATATAGATATTTATGAGCCTCAGGCACCCTGTAATACCTATCCGGTTTAACAGGCGCAGGAGGCAGAGAATCAGGATTAAGTGAAGCCTCTGAAAACACACCTTGCACAACATCCAGAACAGGGGGTACAGCTAAGGGCCTATGCTGAGGTAAAAACAAAAATTCCCTAAGCCTTTTCCGTGAATCAGAGAAGTCCTGACCTTCCCACTTAAAATGTTCCCTCACAGAATGAAGTGTCTCTGAAAAAGAAAAATCCTCTGGAGGAGAAGCAGAAGGAGTGGAATCTTCTGCATCAGAATCAGAATAAGGAGAGTACTCCTGCAAGTCTTCAGCCGAAGACTCTGAAACATCCGAAGCCTGTACAAAACTTTCCAACTCTGGCTCCACCCTAGGCCTCTTATCAGGAGGGGGCAAATAACCTCTAATCAGAGTAATCAGATCTTCTGCCATTTTAAGCATGTGCTTCTTAGGCACAGACCCTGCTGAACTAGGACTGACACCAACAGAAGCTAAACCTGGCCTGCCTCTGGAAGAAGCCTTGGAAAAGTACAGTTTTGTACCTACCATAAATGTAGATGTTCGAAGATCCACATTGCTGCAGTCCTTACACTTGGGTAGTCCGCTGTCCTCGGTCGGCCCGAATATCAAAGTATTAGGCTGACGTCGGTCAAGGCGCTTAAGACTGACATCAGGACGTCAGGGTACAAATGCGCATGACCGACGCCATATCCTCAGTCTTTTCTTGCCCCAGATGTCAGAAGACCCTAAAAAGAAAGGTCAAAACCAAAAGACAGCAAAGAACAACCAACCACCCTTGCACTAATCATATGTACAATATATACAATATCCACAATATTCACAACCCAAACCACACAACCGCCTCTAAATACAGAGGGAAGGAGGGAGGGTTGGACTGCAGCAATGTGGATCTTCGAACATCTACATTTATGGTAGGTACAAAACTGTACTATGTTCTTCATCTCACATTGCTGCAGTCCTTACACTTGGGTAGAATCCCAAAGCAGAGGAAAGGGAGGATGGCAAAACTATAGCATTAGGAGCTGCCAAAATGCCCTGTAAAATTGCAGTGGCAAAACCAGCCCTAGATTTAGAGTAAAGTGGAAGGTGGTAATGCTTAGAGAAAGTATGCACTGAACTCCAAGTAGCTGCCTCCAAAATATCTTTAGTTGCCACCCCTTAAAAAGCTGTAGAAGTGGCAGTAGCCCTAGTGGAATGAGGCCTAATCCCAGCTGGAATCTCCTTACCATGATGGGAATAACAGAAAGCAATACAAAACCCAATCCACTTAGAAATAGTTTGTTTTGACACAGGCTTGCCCTGAGAACCCAAAGCAAATGAAACAAATAACTGCTGAGACTGCCTGAACCCTTTAGTTCTGCTCAAATAATATCGCAACTGCCTGTGTATATCCAAAGTGTGCAAAATCTTTTCCCTTTATTTTGGGGTTTGCATAAAAAGTAGGCAAATGAATAGTCTGGTTTAAAGCCACACTAGAAACCACTTTAGGCATAAAGGAAGGATTAGTATGCAAAGATACCCTATCCTTATGGAAAATTAAGAAAGGCTCAACCGCCATAAGGGCCTGTAATTCAGAAACCCTTCTTGCAGAGGTAATGGCCAACAAAAGCAGTCTTCCATGATAAATATTTCAACTCGGCAGTAGCTGCAGGCTCAAAAGGTTGTAGAGCAAGTTTCTCCAACACAAAATTGAGATCCCAAGCAGGAGTAGGAGCTCTACGTGGGGGTCTTATATTCTTTGCCCCTCTAAGGAATTGCTTAAACAAAGGATGAGAAAATAACGGTGGGTCACAGTCATAGTGAGCAGAAATTGCTGCAGCATGCACCTTAATAGAAGAGAAGGACAAACCTTTGTCCAGTAACTCAGTAAGATATTGAAGAGCCACACTTAAATTAGGCTTAGAAACATCAAACTCCTTTGCTGTACTCCAAAATAAAAATCTCTTCCATTTATCTGCACACTTTCCTAGGCCTTCTGGCCTCCAAAATAACATTCAAAAGTTGCTGTGGAAGCTGAGACCCTCCAGGGTTCAAAACAGAATATGCCAGGCTGTTAGGTGAAGAGAGTGAAGTTTGACATTGAGTAAATGACTGTTCTCCTGAGACAGCAGGTGTGGAATCGAAGGTAAAGGCCATGGAGGCTCCCATACCAGACTTCGCAGTAATGGGTACCAGTGCTGTCGAGGCCAATCCGGAGCTATTAAAATCATCTTTGGCTTGTCCTGTCTGACCTTCAGGAGTACCTTTGGGAGGAGAGGCAGAGGTGGAAAGGCATACACATGAAGTTTGCTCCAATTGAATGAAAGAGCATCCACTTTCCAAGCTGTGGGATGAAACCTTTTTGTGCAAAACTTTGGCAGCTGGTAGTTCAGTGGAGAAGCGAACAGATCTATGCCTGGAGTTCCCCATAACACTGTCAATTTCTGAAATACATGAGGATCCAATTTCCACTCGTGGGGATCCATAATTTGTCTGCTCAACACATCTGCTAAGGAGTTCTGTGCTCCCGGCAGAAACCTTGCCTGAAGATTTAACTGTAAACTGAGAGCAGTCTCCCACAAAATCATTGCTTGTCTGCATAGAGGATAAGAATGTGTTCCCCCTTGCTTGTTGATGTACCACATGACAGTTGTGTTGTCTGTTAGAATCAACACCTGCCCTGGAAGAAGTAAATCCTTGAAAGCTATTAATGCAAATTGGACTGCTAACATCTCCTTCAGGTTGATATGTAGATGTTGAAGTCTGGCAGGCCACGTGTCTTGTACCCACTTTCCATTTAGATGAGCTCCCCAAGCTTTGTCTGAGGCATCTGTCGTTAGAATCTGACTCGCCTCTGGCCGGGTCACAGAGTCCCTTGTTTAGGTGACATTCCTGAGCCCACCACAAAAATTCCTTTTGAATGCAAGGTATTATCTGAATGACAGTGTCCAAATCTTGGCAGTGCTGTGTCCATACATTTTTGAGATACCATTGCAGCTTCCTCATATGCAGTTTGGCATTGGGAAGCACCAGAATACAAGATGCCATGAACCCCAAGGCTTGAAGGACTGTCCTTGCAGTCAGCCTGGACTGATGAGACAATTGATGGAAGTAAAGAGAAAGATTCTTTTGTTTGTCCGGGGTCAAAAAGGCCATCTGGGATGCTGTATTCAGTCTTACACCCAGAAAGCACATGTCCTGAGAGGGTACTAGACTGGACTTTATTTCGTTCACAGAATACCCCAGGCATCTTAGCACTGCTATCACATATTGTAAATGATGAAGAAGTTCGTCCTTTCCTTGGGCCAGAATCAGGCAATCGTCCAAATAAGGACAGATCTGAATTCCTCTTAGCCTGAAGAAGGCTATCACTGGAGCCAGAACCTTCGTGAACACTCTGGGCGCAGTAGATAAGCCAAAGGGCAATGCAGAGAACTGATAATGAGAAGTCCCAGCTCGAAAGCGCAGATACTTCCTGCAACTTAGCCTGATAGGAACATGAAGGTAAGCCTCCTTGAGATCCAGAGTCACCATCCAGTGATCTTTGCCCAGCAGAGGTAAAAGCTGTTGTAACATCAACATTTTGAACTTGGGAATGTCCAGATAAGTGTTGAGGATAGATAAATCCAGAATTGGTCTCCACGTGTTCCCCTTCTTTGGTACTAGGAACAGGCGAGAATAAAATCCTAGGCCCACTTCTGACAGAGGGACCGGTTGTATGGCCCCTAATTGGAGCAGCAGAGAAATTTGTTTGTGAGCCTCTAGTCTTTGTTGAGGAGGAATGTCCGGCATGCCCTTGAAAGGAGGCAAGGTATGGAAATAAAACCTGTAACCTTGGTGTATGATATCTAATACCCATCTGTCTTGGGTAATCAAACTCCAATTTTCCTTGAAGAGTGCCAACCTTCCTCCCAAAGGTGCTGCCATGCAAGAAGGATCTGGCAGCTGAAAAGGTAGGTCATTGGGCCTGTTTACGAAAGGACTGGCCCCTGCCCTCACCCTAAGAATGTGCAGGAGAACTCCCTGTTCTAGGTCTAAAGGAGCTCTGAGCTCTGCCCCTACCACGTCTAGATCTACCCCTAGACTGTGAATCATAAGAAGGGCACGTCCACCCCTTAGCAGGCCAATTCCTACTAAACTGGAGGCTGAACTTGCAAAAAATCTTTAACAGTCTGCATAGACTTAGCCTTGTCCTCCATTTTCTTCAAGACTGACTCCACAGGTGAACCAAACAACACATCAGACTGTAAAGGAGCATCCAAAATCCTTGTCTTAACATGTTCAGATAAATTCTGATCCTCAGCCAGGCGTGCCTGCGAAGAACTGACCCAGTGGCAGCCACCCTAGACGAGGCCTGTACAGCATCAAAACCACATTGTAAAGAATGCTTACCCACCTGTTCAGAAACATGCACTAAATCTTGTAATTCTTTACACTCAATGCCTTCCGCCAGAGCATCTACCTTAGACTTCAATTGAGAAAGAAGATAGTTCTGATATTTCAACATGTGAAACTGGCAATTCAAAGCCCTCATAGCTAAGGTGGAAGAAGTATAGACTTTCTTTCCCCATCTATCCAAAGCTCTGGCCTCTTTATCTGGAGGAACCGGATTTTTTACAACAGAGGCCTTGACACCTTTAGGTCCCTGACTAACAGTTTCTGGGTCCGCCCTAGGACTCTTATAAAGATATTTATGAGCCCCAGGCACCCTGTAATACCTATCCGGTTTAACAGGAGCAGGAGGCAAAGAATCAGGATTAAGAGAAGCCCCTGCAAACACATCTTCCACAACATCCAGAACCGGAGGTATAGCCAAAGGCCTATGCTGGGGTAAAAGCAAAAATTCCCTAAGCCTTTTCCTGGAATCAGAGAAGTCCTGACCTTCCCACTTAAAATGTTCCCTCATGGAATGAAGAGTCTCTGAAAAAGAAAAATCCTCTGGAGGAGAAGCAGAAGGAGTTGAATCATCTGCATCAGAATCAGAATAAGGAGAGTACTCCTGCAAGTCTTCAGCCGAAGACTCTGAAACATCTGAAGCCTGCTCAAAACTCCCCAACTCTGGTTCCACCCTAGGCCTATTATCTGGAGGGGACAAAGAACCTCTAATCAAAGTAATTAAATCTTCTGCCATTTTAAGCATGTGCTTCTTGGGCACAGATCCTGTAGAACTAGGAGTGACACCAACAGAAGCTAAACCTGGCCTGCCTCTGGGAGAAGCCTTAGAAACAGAAGGAGAGGGCCTAACCACCTTAGGAAGGGAGGGGAGTACAGTAACCTGAGAAGCCCCTTCAGCCTGACCTGCCTCCTGAGAGGCCACATCCTGCAATAACAAAGTCTCCCCCTGGGCTCCAGAAGCCTCCGGAACCACCGGTTCCACTGACGCCTCTAAAGAACCGGCGTCCGGTACGGACGACTCTTCTTGCCTAGGTCTAGCTGCTTTGTCTTTGCGCTTCTTCGAAGAAGCAGGTGTCGGAGCATCCGACGGCATCTTATAATTGCACCGCTTCCCAAAGACCAACCTGGCACAATCTAACCTGCGCTTAATAGTGCGCTTATTGAACCTAGCACAAAAGCGACACCCAACAACGTCGTGCTCAGGCCCCAAACAAGGAATACACAAAGTATGATAATCTCTATGCGGTATCTGTTTCCCACAAGAAATACAGTTATTCACTTTTTCTGACATCCGGTAAACCACTGAGGCAAGAAAAACTAAAATGTTCTCAACGGGTACTTAGCCAACTTTGACTCGGTCTGAAACTCCGAATTCGAAAAATTTCAGAACGCCGAACGGCACTTGCAACGCTGCTTCTGCATAGGACCATGCAGCAAAAAAGACTGAGGATATGACGTCGGTCATGCGCATTTGTACCCTGACGTCCTGATGTCAGTCTTAAGCCTTGACCGGCCAGCCTAATACTTTGATATTCGGGCCGACCGAGGACAGCGGACTACCCAAGTGTAAGGACTGCAGCAATGTGAGATGAAGAACATCAGAAGGAGAGGGTCTAACCACCCTGGGAAGGGAGGGGAGTACAGAAACCTGAGAAGCCCCTTCAGCCTGACCTGCCTCTTGAGAGGCCACATCCTGCAAAATCAAAGTCTCCCCCTGAGACTCCAGAGAAGCCTCCATCGGAACCACCGGTTCCTCTAAAGAACCGGCGTCCGGAACGGACGACTCATCTTGCCTAGGTTTAACCTCTTTGTCTTGCGCTTCTTCGAAGCGGGCGGAGTATCCGACGGCATATTATAATTGCACCGCTTACAAGACCAGCCTAGCACAATCCAACCTTAATAGTGCGCATTAAACCTAGCACAAAAGCGACACCCATTCTACGTGGTGCTCAGGCCCCAAACAAGGAATGCACAAAGAATGATAATCCCTATGCGGTATCTGTTTCCCACAAGAAATACAATTATTCACTTTTTCTGACATCGGTAATACACTGAGGCAAGAAAAACAAAATATTCTAACGGGTACTTAGCCAACTTGGATTCGGTCTGAAACTCCAAACTCGAAAATTTCAGAACATGACGGCACTTGCAACGCTGCTTCTGCATCAGACCATGCGGCAAAAAAGACTGAGGATATGACGTCGGTCATGCGCTTTTGTACCCTGACGTCCTGATGTCAGTTTTAAGCGCCTTGACCGACGTCAGCCTAATACTTTGGTATTCGGGCCGACCGAGGACAGCGGACTACCCATATGTAAGGACTGCAGCAATGTGAGATGAAGAACATCCAGCTGAAAGGATTGGAACAGGCAACCCTTAACAAAAAGTAACATCCTATATCTAATAAGGGAAAAACTATACCACATTAAAAAGACCCAGAAGAATGACACACTGCATAAATAAAAATCTCTTCATCCAAAAATTCCTGTTTTTCCATGTAAAAGAATGAAGTATAATGTGACCTTGGATAACACACAAATAGGAAGCCCACCTGCAAGTGAGCCGCAGCTAAATTAGGATCCTTACAGCTGGAACAATGAAAACTCAGGAAATTTATCCCAGGGAGTACTGCTTTTTCCCCAACATCTTTCCCACTGAGTCCACTCTGCAAACACATCTGAGGCTGGTTCCACTGCTGGTGAAGAGATGTCTACACAACTGTCAAGGTCTTCTCTACTTCTCCATATTTTCCTAAAGCTGCTGTATTTCTCTTCTATCAGTAGAGGCCTGAAACTGGAAGTTTAGTAGTCAACTCAGTGTCCTTGAGAAAATTAGTTAGACAGAACCATGACTGTTGGCAAACTGCAGTGCCAGACCATGCAGTCTATACTGCCTCTTCTGCCACACTGTATGCACACTGTGCATACAGACAGGTTACAGAGGTCAGTAGCTTATTTATTTATTTATTTTATTTAAATTTGTTGACCGGGAGTGTCCAACTGGACTTAGGTCCATTTTCAGCGGAGGCCCGGGGAGAAAAGCTCCACAGTAAAATAAACAGACAGTAGTTACATTGGATTACATAGCGATTAACAATTTAACATAGCAATTACTTACAACATATTTACAGATGAAGAACATAGTACATTAGTAGACAACTAGAATCTTTATCTGTGAAGTACATAACAGACATTAACAAATGTTACATTGAGAAGTTCCTGCTGTATAATAAGTACTAGGCTTATGAGCATCTGAGCTTGCTATAATCAAGGTAGTTAGTGGAGTGGAAAGAAAGGTAGTGGTTGGATGGGGTGGATGATATTAGAGTGGGAGTTGCAAGGGCATAGCCAGCATGTTTTTAGGTGCACTTTTAGTAAAGTTTTGAAGTGGGTGCATGATGGTACGGAGGTAATTGTAGGTGGGAGTGAGTTCCATAATTTGGCTATGGTGCAAGAGAATAGTGCTTCACCAGCAGAGTTATTGGCTGTAGTGATCTGAAAGTGATTTTTGTTGCTGGATCTTAGTGGTCTAGTGGTGCGATAGAGTTGGAGTAGATTTTGGAGGGATGGGATATTTAGTGGATGGTTTACTAGTTTGTGGGTGAGTGAGAGTTGACCACTGAAGGAGGTGAGGGAGTTCAAGCCAGCCCAGTTCAGCACGTGAGAGACGGTGGTGACTACGGTAGGATGCCCCTGTGGCGAATTTGGCGATTTTGTTGTTGCAGGTCTCTAGCTTGTTTAGATCACATTGCCTTAGGTTGGTATGTATTGGAGAGGCATAAAGTAGGGTGGAGATAAGGTGGGAATTTGCTATTGAAATCTTTGCCGCTTTGTTGAGAAATTGCTTATTTCTGTACAACGCTCCTAGTTTTTTGTGGACTTTTTTATGGTCATGGATATGTGAATGTCAAATTTTAGTTTATTGTCTATTTCCACTCCTAGCAATTTGGTCTGTTCAGTTGGGTATATAGTGGTGTTGTCTTTTGCTGTGATGTTAAAGTGAAAGTTGTTTTGAGTATGTTGGTGGGTTGGAAGATGAGTAGTTTAGTTTTGTTTGGGTTGAGTATTAACTGGGCATCGGATAACCATGTTTCAACAGAGGAAAAGGCTTCCTGTGTGACTTTTTGCAGTTTTGGTAGGGACTGGGCTGAGCAGATGATGGTTGAGTCATCTGCGTATTGTACGAGTGTGCCATGTTTGGTAGCAGAGGCTAGATTATTGGTGTAAACAGAGAAGAGTAGGGGTCCAAGGATGGATCCTTGGGGAACCCCTATGGAGACAGGTAGTTGGGGAGATATGTCATTCTGCCATACAATGGATTGTTGGCAGTCGGACAGGTAACTCTGAAACCAGTTGGTGACGGATTGTGAGAAGGATAGGTTATTGAGGACAGAGATAAGATGTTTGTGTGGGACCATGTCAAATGCTTTAGATAGGTATAGGAAAGTAGCAGAGGAGAGATAGCCATTGTTTTTATGCTGAAGGATAGTGTTAGTAAAGGAGAGTAAGGCAGTGGTGGTGCTATGGTTTTTGTCGGAAACCATGCTGAGTACTGGAAAGGAGGTTGTTAGTAAGGAGGTAGTCTGAGACCTGAGAGTGTATGCATTTCTCTAGTATTTTGGAGAGTGGAGAGAGAATAGCTATGGGGCGGTAATTGGTTAGTTCTGTGGAGGGTCCGCCTTTGGGGAGGGGAATTATATGTGATACTTTCCACAGTGTGGGAACGTAACTTTCTGACAGAGATCGGTTAATCAAGATGGATACTGGGTAGGCCAGAGCATCAGCTGCGATTTGTAGGTATTCACTTGGGAGTTTGTCTGCTGCTAATTTGGTGGGTTTAAGTTTAGTTAAGAGTTTTTTATGTTGGCGGTAGGTACAGGAGAAAAAGAGAAGGCAGTGGGGAGATAGTTGAAGGTGTCGGTTGGAGGGGAGGGGGTTGTGTTGTTTAGCTTGTGATAGTATGGTTTGGGTGAAGTGTGTGTTGAATGAGGTAGCAATATTTTCTGAGGAGTGAGGGATGTTAGGAGGAGGGGTACTGACTTTATCTGGGTGGAGGATGGAGTTTATGGAGGACCAGAATTGTTTGGGGCTGTGTTATGAGGAGTCTAGGGCAGACTGGTAGTATTGGAATTTGTCCTGTTTTATTAGCTTTTTGACTCTATTGCGTAGTTCTAGGAATTTCTGTCTAGCTGAGGGGGTTTTGGTTTTGCGCCAGTGCTCCCAGGCTTTATCCCCGTTTTTCATTTCTGACTTAGTGGTTTTCTGTAGCCATGGGGAGGGTTGTGCTTTGGTTCTGGAAAATCTTATGGGGGCATGGTAATTAAGGATGTTCGGGGAAGGTAGTATTAAAAAATTCAACTGCGTCATCTAGACTGAGGTACTTTAGAGGATGCCAGTTACATTCTTTGTGGGATGAGATGAATGCGAGTGGATTAAAGTTTAGTTTTTTACGTATTTGATGGTAGATGACAAGTTTAGCTTGGTATAGTATTTTTTGAGTAGGGATGTTGGGGAGTGATCACTGAGGCTATCTGATAAGCAGCCTGTTATATATGACTGGGGGCTCTTACTGACTAGTATCCAATCCAGGGTAGTGTGCTTGCTGGAGTTTTTATTTATCCAGGTTAGTGACTGGACTAGATGGGTGAAGCCATGAAGGTGTACATGATGGGTTGGATTGTTGCCAGAACAGGATTGCCAGTCAATATTGAAATCACCTAAGATGATAGTTTATTGGGGGAGATGGTGGGTAGACCAGCTGAGGAGGTTTTCTAGTGGAGGGATGTTTTGAACAGGTGGGAAGTAGCATCCAATTATGTTGATGGTTTTGTTTTGGTTAATTTTGAGGTTGGTATATATTTCTTAATTGCCTATTTGTGGAGCTGATGATTTTAAGATCTGGATGTTTAGATGCTGTTTAAATATTATAGCTAAGAAAAAAACAATAAAAAGCAGCCATTGAGCACGAACACACTGAATGAACAGTAATAAACAAGTTTAATAACACACCAAAAAATGACTTGGCGCTTTCACCACATACACACTGGCTTCTTCAGAAGAAGCCAGTGTGTATCTGGTGAAAGCGCCAAGTAATTTTTTGGTGTGTTATTAAACTTGTTTATTACCGTTCATTCAGTGTGTTCGTCCTCAGTGGCTGCTTTTTAATTGTTTTTTTCTCAGTTTTATAGGTCCCTTTGGGATTGTTTTTTGGTAAATATTATAGCTACACCACCTCCTTTTTTGTTTAGCCGGTCTACTCTTAGTATGCCGTAACCTGTAGGGAGTATTTGCTCACTGGTAATGTGAGGGTTTAGCCAGGATGACTATATCTGGGGAGTACAAGTCTATGGTGGCATGGAGTTCATGGACTTTGTTGGATATACTTCTAATATTTAGGCTTAGTAGAAGGAAGTCACTTGGATTTCTATTGGCTGTAATATGGGAGAAGTTGTGGTTTCTAGTCTGATTATGAGGATTGGGGTTGGAGATGGTAGGACCAGGGCTGGGGTGGATGTCTCCACTTAGGGCTAGTTTTGATATGCATGAGATTAGTAGTTTTCTCAGTTTTTTAATGTGTTTGTTTATAAGGGAAACTTTATGATTGTGCTCTGTGGGTAATAGGTATGGTGGGAGGGTCACTATGTTAAGTTGTAGGGATGCTTTATGTCTGAGTAATATAGTTGGTACAATATGTGGGGGGTGCATAGGGATGGTTCTTGTGCTGGTGGGAGGGGAGCTGAGTGTGGGTGAGACATGAGTGGTGGTGTGAGTAGTAGTACAGTGGTAGTGGTTGAGTGGGGGAATGATGGAGCTTTGGTAGGATGTAAGATATGCAAGGAGAGTGCATGCAGTGAGCATAGGAAAGATATGCTTGTACATGTTAGTTGAGGAGGTGTGATAGTAGTGGGAAGATGGAGTAGGTAGTGTTGGGTTAGAGCTGTGGTTGGCTATTGGAAAGATGGGAGGGATTTGAGTGCAATAAAGGTGGGGCCACTGGGGCCACTGGGGGCGGGAGGGAATAGGGGGCAGGGTGGGGAGCGAAGCTGGTAGAGACCCTGTTAGTTGCTCATATGAGGGGGCTGGAAACAATCACAAAGCAAAGACAAGTATGTGTTAAGAAACAATCACAATTGACCAAGAACTGCTCTGAAACTGTAAGTCATTTCTTAATTTCTCAGGTGGAAAAACAGGAAGTTATCTGTAAGACTAACTTATCTGTAAGACTTCCATCTGGCAACCTCTCCAGCATCTGCTGCATTTCAGAGTGTAAGTTGCTCTGGAAATAAATAATGCTATGCACATGTTGCAACATCTACAAAGGTAAAACTGTGGATGCAAAGCCAAGTTTCCCATACTTGTCTACTGTATACAACTCCCTGCTTGGAGAGCAACCAGTTGGGTGCTAGGGTGTCAGATCCTTCTTAAGCACACACCTTTGGGGTCCAGGACATGCAGTCAGCATTGATGGGACCCACGGCCACCACAACTGGGTTCTCCTACCCTTAAGGATTGAAATGGGGGTGGGACACCTTAGCAGACATAGAAAAATTTTATAGACTCAGCACTATTTCCTGTTTCTTTAATTTCTATCTTTGGGATGGACAAATGCACCATGGTCGTAAAGTAGAAAGTGACACAAATCTACAGAGAAAACAATAAAAATATTTATTCGTTAATTTAGTAATGGAAAAAAAAACAGAATATGTATAATGGTGCCTTCCTAACGGAAAGTTCTTTATAAGAAAAATCAGAAGGTTCTAATTTGTAAGGTCTGGCAGACAGACCATTCCAGTAAAAAGATCCTTAACTTTCCTTTTCACCTCTTGTGAAAAGCCCAGTTAAAATCCTGGCAAAACTAAAAAGAAATTATGGAACTCAACCAAACAACAAAAGCACAGTGTTCTGTTTAACAGAAAGCATAAAGGACCTTTTGCATAAAAGCACACTTCTGGAATGTTATCTGAAACATTACAAATCCACAAACCTAAAATCTCAAAAAGAAAGGCATCCTTGGTATGTTTTCTTCTATCTGGATGTGAAGTGTGATAAAGAGCTCGAGACACAGGCAGATGTGATGAAGCTGACAATCAGAAAAGGGAGGATTCCTGACAGCTTGAGGAAATTTCACCTGCTGAGTAGCCCTAGTGCTTGCAGCATCATTATCACTAGTTAAAAATCATGAATGTACCTAGTTATCTAGAAGTCTGCACACTACTAGAGGGCCCCAGCCCCTCCCATTAAAACTAAAGCAATATAATTTTTCTAACACCTAATAGTTACTTAACTAACAATAGCACATCCTGCAAATAAACACTGGGAAATCAAATTTATTAAGCACCCTGCTTTAACAGTAACATCAGATACTAGATGGAAAGTCTAAAACAAACAAACAAAATACACTTGTGTTAAAGACACACACTCTCACACTCACGCGCTCACTCACTCACACACGCGCTCACTCACTCACACACGCGCTCACTCACTCACATAATCAAAAAGTTAAAAATAAAAAATCTTACTTGATCGAACTGACATTCCGAATTTGGCAATGCTGCTTTAACAGAATATTAAAAATCATCACCACGATGTCCACATTCAACCAAATTTGGAATGTTAGGAGGTGACGTCAGACCCTCAGGCATTTGTGCTGAAGCTGCTGTACAAATTGTATGTCTACAACACAAGTGTTTACAGTTTTGTAGGGGGGCAAACTCCCCTGCAAATTATATATATCACTAC
>NC_056726.1:949551778-949606778 GCF_019279795.1 Protopterus annectens
TGCCAAAAGCACTTTTAAGCACTTAAAAGCAGGTCTGCGCTCATTTGCTTGTGAGCTAACGCATGCGCACTGACAGTTAGCTTGTGGGAGCGCGCAAGCGGTGTGCGCTGGGATAAACCTTAATTGGCTAGTGACACACATGTTCAGCTCAGCACAGCTAGTTGCAAACAGTTTCAGCCTGTTAAACCGGTGCTTAGCAACGGGCACTCAGTTTGCAGCTTTTTAAACACTACTCAGCTACGGGCAGTCTGTCTCACAGCAGCTTAGCTATCAGTACATTTCTGACTATTTTTATTATTGTGTTACTTCAAAATATATGCTCCATTTCATTCCATTTTACAAAAGGGAATACTTTTACATTTGTACAATACTGTCAGGGGGCTTTTTAGTGCTTATTTACAAAAAAAAAAGGTTGTTGTGGGGGCTCGAACCTTGCCTGCCTACTCTTAGGCCAGCAACTCTACTGCTAAGCTATTACTTCTTGGCTTACTTTGCATATTTAGTTTTTATATCCTTTTCCACTGACTGCTAACTGCAATTGCGCTAGTAGCACACCGGTGCACACAGTAGCAAACATTTACAGGGTTTAAAAAAAATAAAACAGGTTTTAATTTAATTTTATAACATCTCTTCACTTTATACACTGATGGTCTGTCGGGGCATGTGTTGTGTAGTGTGTTTATTCACATTTCCATGGCCTCTCTCGTGGCTGTTTACTTTCAGCCATTCTAGTCTTCCGGGGGCGTGTCCGCTTGCAGGGCTTAGCCTACAGACACGCCCCCTACTCTCTTACACGGACCGTGTAAGAGTTACTAGTGTGATTCAGCATGCCTCATGCACCTCATGCATATGCATGACATGCTGACATCACACCGTTTAACTGCAGCCTCCGTGTAAGAGTTATAACTCTTACACGGAGGCTTCGTGAATCTGGCCCAGTATGTTTCTTCTGCTAGCATAAATTTAGTAGTATTTCCAGAGAACAAACCGTGCTTTGGAACTTGTCTGCTGCATTTGCTTTACATTCTTTTAGGCAGTTACACTTTTTTCTTCATCTTGTTTCTGATGCACTGCTGAGAAGCCGTATGTTTTTACTGGTGCTGCTGGTCATTTAAAGTGCACTGACTACATCAGATAGGTGCCAATACTATTACTTAGCCTGCTTTTTGCCAAACATACTGACAGGTATAGCTTCTTCCAGATGTGATACTGGTGAACCACATTTTAATTGTGTTGTGTGGAATTTTTCTTTATAGCGCAGTGAATATGCAAGATTTTTTCTTCCTACTTAATTGATGAGACTTCAATAATTTGTCCACAGGAAAATTACACCCCTGGTCAGCCACTGTGTTAAGCTGACAAATACTTAGTGTTGCCCTTTGCTTTCTTTATACACTATCACCTAAAACTACTAATGTTTTCAGTCTGTATGACAGTATTACAATACATATTTCTTGTAACCATCCCTGGCAAGTCACTGTTACAGTACAAAGCACAGTAGTCTATACGTATTTGTTTATTGGTTTTATACTGTTATATTTTCTGTATTTCAGAAAACATACTATTTGCTACTGTTAACCATGTATATCTGTGACACATTAATTACTGACAAGAACTTATAGCAGTGCCAAAGGCATAAGTGTTTTGCAGCAAACAAACGTCTGGGTTAAACTGTTCTAGTTTCTAAAAGGTGCTTGCTCATTTACTTACTAACAAATGTGTTCATTGTCCACACACACACACACACACACACACACACACACACACACACACACACACACACACACACACACGCTGAAGTCCTTACAAAGGTGTTTCTTAATCATCTGACAAAGGAACTCCGGGAACAATGGTGAAGGTACGGATTTGGGTACATTTTCCTAACCTCTACAGCTCTCCATTATTAAGCGAAGTTTAAGCTTAATTTTTCTCCCTTCCTCTGTTAGTCTTAACACTGCCTACTTTCGTCTCTTTCAGCTGTAGACAGTAGAACTAATATTTATAAAGTGCACCATCATCCACTTTCCTGAAAATGTTGCCAATATACTTGGCGAGACCAGCCATCTACAACCAAGAACACTCCAGACAAAAAGAACATTTAAAATATGATTACTGTTCAACTCATAATCATAAGTGAATGATGCACTCAATGTATTTAGCTATCCCCCTCCCAATAAAATTAAATCAATATAATTTTTCTTTGACCCAATAGTTGTTACTTGGCTAACAACATATCTTGCAAATACACATTATAAAAATGTATTGCTTAAGCGCCCTATTTTTAACAGTAGCACCTTATACTAGGTAGAAAGTCTAAACAATATAGACCCGGGTTACAGTCCCTAAAAAAAAAAAAAAAAAAACACTTGTGGACAAGTCAGTCTGCTAATTTCCATCAAGCTTAGTAAGACCGTTTACCTCAATATACTGGCTGACGTAGTACTGCCTACTGCTATTTTCTTTACCATCAGAAACACTGGCACAAAATACATTTTGCTTGAGGTAGATTAATCTCTGCAAATTGTGTTAAGGTTACCTTCCTTCTTAATGTAACTCCACTGGTTGTGTGGGGGGACCCGCTCTATTCCACCCTCACTCTGCTTGGGCTCCACTACCCTCTGCTACCCCCAATTCCCACTACATCTACATTTACACTTTCCAACCCAAGCCTACCTCTCACCAATAACAACCTCACACAGCATCTCCCCATCCTCCATCACTAATAAGTCTCCTAACCTAATACTCTTGCAGCCTGCAATAGTACACCCTAAACATACATTACACAATAACCTAGCAATACACAACAACCTAGCAATCCTACAGCAAACACTACTTCCACTATCTTGAAATACATTACATATTACATTCCTTTCAAGATCAAAATTTTATTTTGCAATCACCATAACACTACTCACCCTTTTGACAAACCTCACAATCTTCCAGTCCCACTTAAATCCACAAAGCTTCTCTCCCACAAATCCACAACCCCAACAGTCCTCTAACACACCACATTTCTCAACCACATCTCCCAAACTATAACTACACTTGCTACTAAACATACGCACCTTTAAAAACACTTAAAGCTCAGCGAGTCATCATTTTTCAATCGCACATAAAAAGGCTAGATATTTCTACACATACCTGCATACAATAACTAAGTTGGTCCAAAGTGGGACATCCACCCCAACCCTGGTCCAAGCACCAATATATAGCCAGAACCAACCACACCCCATCAAAATGATACAACTCCTCTCCCAAACCACAATTCAGTTCACAACCTATTTCTCAAAAACATAAAATTTTCAACATATATGCAATAAGACCCATTATATCCACACAACCCTCTCACTATAACCCCCGACATAACCTGGCTAAAGCCAGAAATAACTAGTAATGAAATAGTTCCCCTGGATATAACAATCAGGTCAGACAGACTAACAAAGAGTGGAAGTGGAGTAGCAATAACTTTTACTAACACCCTAGAAGTAATCCAACATAATCAAACTATCCCAAAATTTCAAAAACACTGAAGTTCTTATTACCCAACTCAGACTGAGTCTATATTAGAACACAGAAGTTTCAAAACTTCGAGTGTTCTAATATCGACCTGTTTTCAGCGAATGCTGAAAATATTGAAGAAACAGAAAACCAAATTTTTTCATAGGGAAAGAATTCGTTGTCCGTTTCTGTTGCTTCGGTATTTTCAGCACTGTGGTGGAAAGTTACAGGTCGGGGTCAGGCAAGTGTGCGATTGTGTGGACGTGAGGGTTAGGGCAGGGTAGGGGAGTTAGGGCATGGGTGAGGTGACTGTGCGATAGTGATGGACCTTAGAGTTAGGGTTTGGGTTAAGGTAAGTGGATAGTTAGTGGTGTATGTATAGTTTAGTGTAGGGTTAGGTGTAAGAGTTTAGGTGTATGTGTGTGGATTGCTGTTTGTTTGGTGCGCTTGTGTTGTGTGTATATGTTTAGGAAAACATTTGCTGCTCTGTATGTTTGATGTTTTAAATTTTCAATGACTAGGGTTTGATATTAGAACACTCAAAGTTTTGAAACTTCAGTGTTCTAATATAGACCCCTCAGACTCTTAACAGAAAATCAATTCACCTTGTAGGACTATACATTCTCCTGGAAACAGTCTAACCACAACTGAAGAAGTTGTTCTTCAGTGGCGGTATCACAATATTAAAGAGAGACCATAATCTTAGCAAACATAAACGTTGGCTGGAAACAAATACCTCACTTAATCTACACTTATTCAGAATCTCAGAACTATTAAACATCACTACCAGGACCCACAAATAAACCACACTAGACTGAATTCTTTCAAATAAACCCCACAAAGTACAGTTGTGTACACTTACCATAAATGTAGATGTTCAAGTGTATTCACTGTTGCAGTCATCACATTTGGGTTACCTGCTTGCAGTAGCCCTCAGTCGGCCTGATTATCAAAGTCTTGGGTCCTGCGTCGGTTGCTGTCTTCCATGACGTCAGGTAGTCAGGGGTATAAAGCATGCAGCCGACGCCTTTACATCAGTTTTTCTTGCCCCAGATATCAGGTGCCCCCATAATGGGAAGCAATTATATACAAGGTTACACCTCCAACAAAAAAGCAAATACACCAAAGCATAGTAAACAAAAATAGAGGTATAGGCAATAGAAGTCAGGGTCTGGAGGGAGGGTAACCAGGGCTACAACAGTGAATACACTCCAACATCTACATTTATGGTAAGTGTACACAACTTCACTATGTTCTTCATGTTTCACTGTTGCAATCATCACATTTCGATTACAAAGCAAAGGATGGGAGGAGGTAATTAGATAGCATTAGGACCAGCTATAGGGCCCTGCAAGACTGCAGTGGCAAAACCAACTCTGGATTTAGAAAAAATTGGCAAGTGGTAATGCTTGGTGAAGATATGTACAGTACTCCAGGTAGCAGTTTCTAGGATGTCCCTGGTAGGGACACCTCTGAGAAAGGCTGTAGAGGCAGATACAGCCCTGGTTGAATGTGGTCTAATCCCTTGTGGGGTAGGTTTTCCATGGTGCTTATAGCAGAAATGAATGCAGTGGCCTATCCACTTAGAAATGGCTTGATTTGAAATGGCCTTCCCCTCTGCCCCTGCAGCAAATGCAACCAGCAGCTGTTCAGATTTCGAGAGGTTTAATCCTGTCCAAGTAAAATCCAAGTTGTCTGTGCACGTCCAAGGAGTGCAGTACTCGTTCCCCTTTGTTTTGTGGATTAGAAAAGAAGGTTGGCAAATGAATGGACTGATTAAGGGCCACACTGGATACCACCTTGGGCATGAAGGAGGGATTGGTCCTGAGGGACACCTTGTCTGCATGAAAGATGATGAAAGGCTCTACTGCCATGAGGGCCTGTAATTCAGACACTCTTCTTGCTGAAGTGATGGCTAGAAGGAAGGCTGTTGTCCAAGAAAGGAATTTCATCTCTGCATTTGCAGCTGGCTGAAATGGAGGTAGAGTGAGTTTTTCCAATACAAAGTTGATGTCCCAGGCTGGAGTAGGGGCTCTCCTGGGTGGTCTTAAGTTTTTGGCCCCTCTGAGAAACTGCTTCAACAGTGGATGAGAGAAGAGGGGTGGTTCTGTATTGTAATGAGCTGAAATGGCTGAGACATGAATTTTGATGGAGGAAAAGGAAAGGCCCTTGTGAAGCATCTCAGTTAAGTATTGAAGAATCTGAGGTAAATTAGGTGCTGCTGTGCCCATCCCCTGAGTTTGGCTCCAGGAAGAGAATCTTTTCCATTTTTCAGGATAGGATTTTCTAGTACTAGGCCTCCTTGCCTCCAGAATGACATCCATCACTTTACTGAGGGATGGTAACAGAGAGATCAGGTAATTAGCCAGGCTGCCAGGTTCAAGGTTGGAAGCTATGGGTGCTGAATCTGGCCCTCCTGCTGGGACAGCAGGGTAGTGGTCTGAGGCAGGTGCCAGCAGTCTTACACTTGGCAAGAGGGGGTACCAGTGCTGGCATGGCCAGTCTGGTGCAATCAGTATTGTCCTTGGTTTGTTCCATCTGATCTTTAGTAGTACCTTGGAGAGGAGAGGCAGAGGGGGAAAGGCATAAATTGATAGGTTTTTCCAAGTGAAGGACAGGGCATCCACTTTCCAAGCTTGTTTGTGGGGAGTCCTTGTGCAGAATTTGTCCAATTGGTAGTTCTGGGGGGAAGGAAACAGGTCCATCTCTGGGCTCCCCCATTTGTTTTTCAACATGTTGAATATCTTTGGTTCCAGTTTCCACTCATGTGGGTTCATGAGATTTCTGCTTAGGTCGTCTGCCAGTGTATTTAGCTTTCCTGGCAGGAATTAAGCCTGTAGGTGCACTTGGTAGCTCAAGGCTGTGTTCCACAGAGCCATGGTTAGTCTGCAGAGAGGGTATGAGTGGGTTCCTCCCTGCTTGTTTATGTACCACATAACAGTGGTATTGTCCATCTTTACCAATAATTGTCCTGGAAGAATGTGGTCCTTGAAGGCTGTCAGAGCACTCTGTACAGCTAACATTTCTTTTGGATTGATATGCAGGTGCATTTGA
This sequence comes from Protopterus annectens, assembly GCF_019279795.1. Lineage (NCBI taxonomy): Eukaryota > Metazoa > Chordata > Ceratodontiformes > Protopteridae > Protopterus > Protopterus annectens. The sequence goes on from NC_056726.1 coordinate 949,558,331, forward strand.
CTTTGGTTCCATTTGCCCTGAATGCATGCCCTGCCAAGTGAGCCCCCCCATGCATAGTCTGATGCGTCTGTTGTTAGGGTTTGGGCAGTAGGGGGTAGACTGAATGGCAGTCCCTTGTTTTGGTGGCAGGCCTCTGCCCAATAAAGGAACTCTGTAGACAAGGTGTGACAGGAATAATCAATTCTAGATCCTGAGAATGTTGACACCATAGGCTTTTTAGATACCACTGTAGTTTCCGCATATGCAGTCTTGCATATGGAATTAGTAGAATGCAGGAAGCCATGAACCCCAGGGCTTGCAGTATTTTCCTTGCAGATAGCCGGGTGTTTGTGGCCAGTAGTTTGAATTAGGCTGTCAAATGAACTTGTTTCTCTGGTGTGAGGTAGGCCATCTAGGAAGTTGTATTCAAGCTTGCTCCCAGTAATACAATTTGCTGGCAGGGTACAATATGTGATGTTTTTGTTCATGGTGTACCCCAGAGAGGTTAACAATTTTTTTACAAATGCCAGATTCAATAGTATGTCCTGGCTTTCTGCCTGAATTAGACAATCGCCCAGGTATGGGTATATTTGAATATTTCTTTGCCTGCAGAAAGCAATGACTGGAGCTAGGCACTTTGTGAATACCCTGGGCACAGTATATAAGCCAAAGGGCAGTGCAGAGAACTGATAGTGCATGTAGCCTGCTTTGAAGCGTATGTAGCTTCTGCAAGATTCCCTTACTGGGATGTGCAGGTAGGCTTCCTTTAAATCCAGTGTTGCCAACCAGGCATCTTTGCCTAGCACAGGAAACAGATGATGAAGAGTTAGCATCTTGAATTTTGGGATTATCAAAAATGTGTTTAGGATAGACAGGTCCAGGATACAACGCCATGAATTGTCTTTACTGGGTACCAGAAAAAGTCTCGAATAGAAACCTTGTCCCCATTCTTCTTCTGGGACAGGCTGAACAGTCCTGATGCTTAAAAGAGAGAGAACTTGCTTTTGAGCCTCTACCCACTGATTTGGGGATAGATCCGGCTAACCGTTTGGGGTTGGTAAGGAGTGAAAGTGGAATCTGTATCCTTGGGAGACTATATTTAAAATCCATTTGTCCTGGGTAATGAGTTCTCAATTTTTTGGCTGCAGGGCAATCTTGCCCCCTAAAGGAACAGTCAGTTGTGCAGGGCTTGGAAGGTTTAAAGTTTTAAGTAGTGAGACAGTTTACCATAGAGGGTAGTCTTACTAATTCCTGCTTTGGAAGTGGGAGCCCCCCACTGCTTAGTCCTGTGAGTCGCTTGGGAGTGCAGCCTGGGTGCTCTGCTGGTTCTGGGTTTGGACTGAGAAGGCCTGGAAAAGGCAGGAAAGGACCAATTCTTAGAGGGCCAATGCCTACAAAATCTAGGAGGCTGTACTTGCAGGAAATCTTTAACAGTCTGCATAGATTTAACTTTTTCCTCCATCTTTTTAAGTACTACTTCTGCTTTGTTACCAAACAGGCAGTCTTGGTTTAAGGGAGCATCCAGCAATTTATTCTTAACATGATCTGGCAAAGATTGCTCCTTAAGCCAAGCATGCCTTCCAAGAACAGACCCAGTGACATCAGCCCTACAAGATGCCTCTAATGAATCAAAACCACATTGCAAAGTATGTTTTCCAACTTGTTCAGCAGAATGCATTAAATCCTGTAAATCTTTATTTTCAGCACAGTCAGGAATCAACATCATTTTCTGTTTAAGCAATCCAATAATATGCTGCTGATACTTTAACGTATGAAACTGGCAGTTTAAGGCCCTAATGGCCAAGGTTGCAGAAGTGTATACCTTATTACCTAATCTATCCAGCGCCCTGGAGTCTCTATCAGAGGGGATAGGATTTTTTGCAGTAGTAGCCTTAATGCCCTTGGGTCCCTGTGAAATGGTCTCAGGATCTGCAGTATGGTTTTTAAAAAGGAACTTGTCAGAGTCAGGAACCCTGTAATACCGATCAGGTTTTCTGGGAGCAGGAGGTAAAAAGTCAGGTGCGAGGCTAGATTCTCAGAAGGCATCATCAACAATGTCCAGTACAGGAGGTATAGCTAAAGGCCTGTGTTGGGGCAGGAGTAAGAAATCCCTAAGCCTTTTTTTTGGAGTCAGAGTAATTCTGGCTTTCCCAGCAAAAATGCTCCTTAAGAGTATGCAAGGTTTCACCAAAGGAGAAATCCTCTGGAGGGGAAGCAGAGGGAATGGAGTTCTCTGCATCAGAATCCTCATGGGTAGATAAGGGCAAATCTTGGTCATCAGTGGAAACAGACACTTCAGAGTCCTGATCAGAAGAATCAGAAGGAAAATCAGTCCTAGGTCTCTTAAGAGGGGGAAGGGTGGCTTCCCCTGGTTAGACTAATAAGTTCTTCAGCCATTCTTATCATTTGTTTTTTAGGCATAGGGGCCTACAGTCTGTTTTCTAGGCATGGATCGAGTTTTAGGCCTTGAAGAAGAAGATGGTGTTGGTTTAATATGCAAGTCAGTAGGCCTGAATACACCGTCAGAAGCCAGTGTCTGCACAGCGGCTCCGGACCCATCCAAGGTAGAGACATCCACAGGTTCCACAGTTGAGAAAGCATCTCATGGCATATACCGGACTCCGAATGGGTCTCAGTAGAGGCCTGCGAATCTGAAATAGCAGGTATCAGGGGCTGCGAAAGCACCTCACATCGGCGAACTGGCGACTAACTTAGGAGAAGCATCGTTGGCAGCTTTAGACCTATGCGGTCTGTCTATCTTTGCGTTTCTTCGGAATGCCGGTAGTCGGGTGGCCTACCGAAGCCATTTCTGGATAATTGAACTAAGTACCAAAATATTTAGAAGTGTAAATGAACCGACGATGAATAGTTCGAGGTTTGAATAAGGCACAAATCCGACAGCGAGGTACGTCGTGATCTGGGCCTAAGCAAGGAATGTAGTACGAATGAAAATCTTTATGAGGTATTTGCTTTCCACAAGAAATACAATTGTTAACTTTTACTGACATTGGTTTAGAGCAAGAAAAAGGTTCCCCAATGGGGTACTTAGCTTAGTTGAAGACTTTGGTTCTGAAACTCGAAAATGAAAATTTCAGAAGTCGACCAACTGGCACTTGCGAACTGCTTCTGCTTCAGGCACCGCATGGCAAGAAAGACTGATGTAATGGCATCAGCTGCATGCTTTACACCCCTGACTACCTGACGTCATGGAAGATGAGACAGCAACCGACGCAGGACCCAAGACTTTATTAATCAGGGCGACTGAGGGCTACTGCAAGCAGATAACCCAAATGTGATGACTACAACAGTGAAACATGAACATCATCATCAATGCAGATAACCCAAATGTGATGACTACAACAGTGAAACATGAACATCATCATCAATGCCACTGCAACTTTACCAGGCAGTATTAGTGACCATCTACCCACCTATACTATCAGAAAGCAGATTAACATTCAGAAGCAAGTAACTTTTTAACAAGTTAATGCTTTTCACCTCAAAATGTTGCCAAAATCAAAGGCAATCTTTTACCATAAAGTCAGCAAATAATATTGTCACTGAAACTATAACTCACAGTAAACTTCTAGGCATTATTATAGACAACAATCTCAAATATGACCACCATATACTGCAATTATTAAATCTACATACCAGAAACTAGGCTCCTTTTTTGGATCAATGGATTCCTTACACATCCTGCAAGAAAAACTCTAGCCAACACCTTCTTACTGCCGACTTTCTTAAACGTTGCTCCTATGCTAGCAAATAAACAATACTCACAGAAAGAAACTTGCCTCCTGCTGCAATAAAATGGCTAAATTTGCCACCAGTATCCCTTACAGGGCCCACCACTGTCTTAACTTAAAGCAATTGAACTGGCTTGAACTGCACAACTTTCTAACATATTCACAAATGACTACAGCACACACAACTCATTTGTCATCCTGAAAATGCCCTGGCACTACAAAACTTATTTCTACCCGACTGTCCAGCAAGGGACCTTAGTTTTAATAACAAATCCTTATTACTTACAAATAAGTCAAATAATGTTTCAAGAGACTCACTCTACTCCCAGAGCATTGCAAAACTCTGGAGCAGTATTCCCATGCAAATAAAACTCTCAGACAAACTCAGTAGTTTTCAACAACTGCTTAAATAACATCTTAACCAATCCTGGTGATGTACATGCTCATCAAAGGGTTAAAACTTTTTCACTGTACAATACTATCCAAACAGTCTTGTTAAACATAATATTCTCAACCTCTTACTGAAATGACAATTTTTATACATAACTGCTGCCTGTACAATCCACTAAGTGGCACATGTGCTTTGTCTTTAGTAACTTCCACCTCTGTAAATTCTCAGAATGTATACATGTAGCTACTGTTTGTGTATAAATGTAAGCAGAAATCCAACTACTCTGTGTTTCACTGGAACTTAGTATAATGCAATGTAAGCAAATGGAGCTTTTCTCCCCAGGCCTCTGCTGAAAATGAGCATTACCCAGTAGGACCTTCCCCGTAAAAAATAAATAAATAAATAATAATAATAATAAACATATTAAGTCCGTAATTTGCAGAATTTCAACCCTGAATGCTTTAGAACAACTCTAAAGCAATATAACTGGAACTGCCTAAAAACATTATCACTAGATGAAGCAGTTATTCATTATAATCATACCTTTCTAATCATTCTAAATAAGCAGGACCCACAGAGAAAGACAGTTAAATCCATTCCATCCCCTGACCAACAAAGACTACTAAGCAACTACTATTAATTAGAAACCAGGCCTGGAAAACATATTACAAAAATAAAACTCAATTAACCCTACAAGATAATAGATCTCTCAGAAGTCTCACAAAAAAATAAATACTTAGTGGCAAGAAATAATATTTTATAAACCTAAAAAATACCCACTGTAATAAACCCAAACTGTTCTGGCAGTCCATAAACTCACTGCTCAACCCAGGCAACCCTCTACCTCCCAACCCATTACAATCTCTAAACACCCAAAGAATACAGTGACTCAATTCAAAACCTACTTTGGTTAGCAATAAGATAAACTTTACAAACAAAACTCCACCTCACCCCCCTCACTATTCTACATCCCCGACTAACTTGATAGTGTCCTCACCTTAACAATAAAAAGAAAATACCTACTAAAAACGAAAAACCACCTTGGCAGCAAACAAATTACCAGCACAGTACCTCAAAATAGCAGCAGAAGCTATAGCATTCCCAGTATCCATACTTATCAATAATCCATAAAAGAAATTCTCTTCCCAACATCTGCAAAATATATACCATACCCCTTCATAAAGGTGGAAATTCTACCAACCAAACCACCGTTTAACAGTCAACCTCCCAACCCTATCCAAGATATTAGAAAAATGTATCCACACCCAATTGCTCAAATACCTCACCAACCATAATCCACTCTCCTTATCGCAGCATTGCTTTCGGCCTAATCATAGCACCTCTACTGCCCTTTTAAACTTTACACAGTTAATCTACTTTGAAACAATGGTACTCTAGTCTTAAAAGTCTTCCTAGACCTATCTAAAGAATTCAATACTGTCTCACACCAGAAACTCCTTTAGGAACTAGCCGCTCTAGGCCTCAATATCCCATCACTAACCTGGTTCCACAGATACTTATCCAATAGGAAACAAGCTGTGACATGCAACAGCACTATTCTGATTTCCTCACAGTTACAGTCGGAGTCACTCAGAGATCAATTATAGGATCCTTACTTTTCAATATCTTTCTCAATAATCTACAATCCGCCACTAAACAAGCTACCCCCGTACAATATGTAGATGATGCCACTCTCATCTGCTCAGCCCAAACACTAGCCTCCCTACACGAAAACACTGAAAAGGTCATTTTATTCATAGAATCCTGGCTAGATAGCTCAGATTTACCTTAAATGCTAAAAAAACACAGCTGATGCTTTTCAACCCTTAAAACTACTCAAACCAAAAACAATCCTTTCATATTCTAATCAGTCAAAACAAAAATAGAATATGTCATACGTGGAAAAAATATTTGAGTGAAAACCAAATACAGTAGTCCATGAAAAGAAGTCGAAAGTAACACTGATCACTGAAATTGCACACCCAGTGATTACAGCATCCTACGTACACAGAAAGACACAAAGTCATCAAATACCAGGATTTGCAGGCAGAAACAAGAGCAATGCGGAAGGATACCCAGACAGTTCCAATAGTAGTAGGACTAATGGGTCTCATAAAAAAGAATTTACAGTCTTATTTAGATGTGCCACAGATACATGTAACTTTGTATGAATTGCAGGAGTCATCAATTCTGGGCACATTGTGGGTGCTGTGAAGAACACATTTAGCTAACAAAGATTGAAACAATACTAATTTCATGAGCTTTAAAATCGCACTTTGACTTAGGAATGGGGTCCATTCCAGTCACAGTATTAGAAATATGAAAGACTTGGAGAAATTAAACCATGATTAGCAAAACTCCTTAGAGTGACACTCGAGGATAATCTCAGATACAAGTACTAACTCCCTTGCAAAAAAAAAAAAAAAAAAAAAAATAGAAACTAGGTTTCCTCTACAGAGCTAGGAATTTCCTCACTAACAGTTTAAGAAAAAAAACATAGCACAAACAGCCCTATTCTTTGCATCACCCATCTTTACAAATCTTAACCATCAAAAATAAACTAGAGACAGCCTATAAAAAACTGCAAAATCTGCAATAATAATAAAAAAAAAAAAATTACATACCACTAAAAAGCCTTAACTGGCTAGAACTTAAAAATCACCTCAATTACCATTAACGTATTACAGTTCATAAACTAATAAACTCCCCAGAAAAATACCCAGCTCTAAAAGGAATACTACAATCCTACACCACAAATCAAGTCTCATAATCCAACCACAAAGCTTTTCTATCCATTAGAAAATCAAACCGTGCAGGAGACTCACTATACTCCAAGCAGGTAGCAAAACTCTGGATCCAAATCCCAGGCAGGTGGCATGCTGCTTGGCTTCAAAACATCACTGAAGAAATACCGGCTAAATAACTGGTTCTGTTTACGCACTACCCCAGGCTAGCCCCCAACCTGACTTGCCCTTTTCTGTACCCGAATCTTGCGCATCTAACTTCATATCTCTCTCACTAAGAAGTCTTACTGCATATTCTCACACATCATTTACATTTTCTACCTCCTGCAAAATCCTTTGCCGATTTGCTATCCTTCTCAGTATTTCCAACTGATAAGCACATTACATAACAGCCACTGTTTATCTGTACAATTTCTCTGTAACCAACTACCACATGAAAAAACAGAAAAATGTATTTCCTTACATTCGTGGGCTAATGTATGTTATATAACATGTTTTAGAAGTATTCATATAATCGTGTTTCCATGTAAACAATGCATTTTACAAAATACCATTTTGCCTTTAAATGCATTTGCCTAAGATGTGGAACTTTTCTCCCTGGGTCTCTGCTGAAAATGAAATAAACCCCAGTCGGAACATCCAGTAAACAAAGAGAGATACATAAACAAATAAACTGGATTCTCACATTAAGCACATGTGCTCTTCAGAAAGTTTATGCATTTTCATGTTAAAAGTATAACTTTTATGTATGCTTCGCATGGATATATATATATATATATATATATATATATATATATATATATATATATATATATATATATATATATATATATATATATATGTGTGTGTGTGTGTGTGTGTGTATATATATATACTATTTCTACCTCCTGCAAAATCCTTTGCCGATTTGCTATCCTTCTCAGTATTTCCAACTGATAAGCACATTACATAACAGCCACTGTTTATATATATATATATATATATATATATATATATATATATATATATATATGTGTGTGTGTGTATGGTTCCACTTAAAAACATCGAAATTCATATGGTCGACACCATATCATCGAGTGTTTAGAACATCGATGTTGTCAAGGGGAAGAAAAAGGTAAGTAAAAAAGGGAAAAAGCTAGTGTTTCTGCAAGGCAGCAAGGTGCCCTGCACACTGTGTCTGTGAATCTGCCATCTCTGTGATGGCACTGCAGACAGGGTATGGGAAATCTCCCATTTAGTGCTTCTGCATATAGCGCTAAAACAGAGATTTCCCTTTACCCCACTGTAGTCCGATCTTGGAGGTTTGTATATTAAAGTTGGGGGGGGGGCACAGCCCCCCCTGCATAAAATAGTTTTTAGAGGTTTCTTTCTTTTTTTTTTTTTTTTATGTTCCCTTTGAATCTTCAATGGTTTGAAACTCGATGATCAGAATTTCGATGTTTCAAACTTTCGATGATTCAAAGAGGAACTATATATACATATAACACACACACACGTATTAGCATATTTATGTGTACATATACATAAATACATGTATTTTGCAAAAGGGATGCATGGCAAACAGTGACATATACTCAGTTTGGTACATATAGGCAACTGGCCACAATATAATGGATTTGCTAGATAAGCAAGGCTGCCCATGACTTTCTCTACTCAGCAGCCAAAAGACGCAGATGCTGTTATGTACAAAGTGGTGAAACAGCATAGGACATATTGCACACAAAGCAAAAAACAGTACACAAAAGCTGGAACTAAAAGGGACAGCCCCAAACAAAAGAAAATTACAGGATTCAAGTGATATAAAGGCTGTGACTGTGTCCAATCTGCATTACCAGTTAATCTAATAGGGGAACAGGTGTCAGTTAGCAGCTACTCTCAGATGAGCAGCTATGTAAAGAAAAGGTTATAGGAGGGCTAGTGTCAGTACCATGTAGCAGTTACACCCATCCACACATGGGTAACCTATAAATGCTTTAACCAAGTCAATAAAGACAAGTTTTCATGAACGTGAAATATAAACAATGCACATAAGCAGACTACTGACAACAGTATGGACTGACTCAAAGCCCTGTCACTATACTCTGTATCTTACAGACTGCTAAGAGGTGACCTGTGTCTGGAATACAGGGCATTCTCTGACCCATTACTGATGGATTTACTGCACATCAGCAAGTCAAATGTCATCAGAAATACCTGGTCTAGGGATGTGAACCTCTTCTGCAACATCAGCAGAATGGTTTGGACGAACAGGTATACCTCGCAGAGGATACCATTGTCGTGGAACAGAGACCCCCCCCATCCACATAAAACAAAGTTCATCCTTGTCCATATTCAAATGCCACTTAAATCTATGGATGGCAAATAGAAAATGTACCCCAGGACTGCCCCTGTACTACTAATGGGGCAAAGGCAGCTCCTAAACACTTTACCCCATGCAGGGGTCCCCTCAAATTATCCATGTTATGATCCCAGTTATTAGTCAGTTATTCGGGGTCTGTTCCATAAACAATTAGTTGTTATTTTTTTGATCACAGCGCCTTATTCTAACAAAGAAAGAACACTGATTATTCTATGAAATCCAATGCCAAAGCCAAACTTTAACTGTCCAAACAATTGAACAAGAGTGAAAAATAATAGATCCTGTCTACACTGGCTAAAACACCGCACATGCACAGATGACTGCGTGACATCTACCTACCAAAACAATATGCTGCAACAGCAGCATGAAAGGTTCTCCAAAGAGAATGGGGTAGCAAATCAGTGGCATATCCTGTTGAAACTAAAGCAATTTCTGATATTGGCTTGCAGCACAAGGAACCTGCATCAAATCAGCACAAGCTGAACAGTTGAAGTTTGAATCCAGTCAGCTTTCAAATACATGTACAGAAGTAAATCCTCAATATTAAAGTGTTCTTAGCAGGGCAAGTCTAGACGTTCCTAAACAAGCACTAAGAAGTACAGCTTATGCTAAAGTAATGAGGTGAGACAAACTAATAAGAAAAAAAAATTCATACACTATTTTTCTCCAAGATTAAGGGAACAGATGGAAGACAGGCTTATGGGGAGGGAGGGAGTGGAAAAAACATCCTGAAGACTGTCCACCAAACATTGTGTCAGATACAGTGGCAAAAGAAAAAGGCCAAGAAAATATATGTAATCAAAGATTTACATACATCAAAATACTTACCTGAAGAAGCAAAAAAGGAACATCGACGACAGCATTTTAAAAGAGATTTATAACTATGTCCAGTTGGAAAAACATCCATTTTATCCATGTTGGCGGAAAGTAGCACAAGAAAACAGAACTGTATTAAAACTGGGAAATACAAGGATTCTTGATGTGGACATTTAACAATCCCCTACAAGAGCAAACACAGAAGGTGTGGAGAAATAAACTGAAATGACACTGAATTGTTTGAAGCAGCATGAATCATGTGAAATGCTTTGTGTAAACTTTCTCTTCAGGAAAGAGCTGAAGAACAGATGAGATGTGCTGCACTGTGACAGGTGGTGACGTCTGCCAGCTGGGAAGGTTAGGCATCATCACACGATCCTAACACCTCCTTTGCCATGTAGGTTTAGCAGATATAATACTGTTTTGAGTCCCATTTTTTATTAACAACTGATGATAAAAGCGATGACTTCAATGAATGGGCTTAAAAAGAAAAACATGTACAAGAGGAAAGCCCTCCTACAATCCCTTATCTAAAAGGACCAACTCTACTGTAGTACGAAGTCAGTGCAGGTTAGAAATTCTACAATTTGAAAGCCCACTGACATAATTCATTTTATATTTATTGTTTTATTTTAATGTTTTTATTTATTCTTGGTTGAATGAAACCTAGTGGCCTATTTTCGGGGAGACTAGAGTGTATTTATCTTTTTGATAGGTGCTGTGGGATCTTTTACATCATTCTGAGTTACCACCAACTCAAGAAGATGAGGTCTCGGTTCAAAGTCTCATCTGAAGGATGGCACACAGAGGAGTGCAGCACCCCCATCCCCCTTCTACCTGGTGTGGGAACAGAACCGATAGCCTTCTGCTAAATTATATTGCCATTTTTTTTAAGAGATAAGACTAAGAAAAACAACCACCCCACTTTAACACTGATTCTCTGTGATTTCTCTGTCATGACACAGTAGACCACACACACAGCCTTTCTCCCATTTGTACAACATACAAATTAATATTAACAGAAAAATCAGCAGTACTTTTCCTAATGTACGCAAATGCATATACCACTTAAACCATCAACCAAAAGGATATTTTGCATTTTCTTTGCTGGTTGTCAGTTCAAACAGCTGGTGTGCACAGTCTTTGATCAATTCATCCAGAGCTTCCTCCATTGCACTCAAGTCAGAAAGTTCATCTTTTAGTTTTTGTTGATCTGGTAGGGAGAATTCTCTCTCGTTCAAGTCAGTTCCCCTATTAAAAAACAAATAGTTTCTACAATTATGCACAAGATTGCCAAACATATAAAAAAAGATGCAAATATTGAAGTAACAACGGCCCTTCCTGTATGAATACAAGAGTGGCACAACTTCCAACATACAGTCAAACATTCTATCTGTACCACAGTAACATCATACTTTACTTTGATACAACTTTTTGCAACATTTCATTACAGCTGCACAGCCTTTCAGTGATTGCAGCCCCAGGTCATCTATTGTAGCATTTTAACAGATGAAGTGCTACAACATTCATTTGAACAAAGTCTCTACTTTGTAAGATGTAATGGGTTCACAGAGTCTTACTAAGCTTACGTCCGACAAGACCATCAAGGTGGTCAACCATGTCACCCAATACCAGTGGGAGACTAAGTAGATTTCCCCCCATGTAACCCAAGAGAAAACCTGCAGTAATCCAAACTAGAAATAAGCTGCCTTGCATGTTAAGCACAGCACTTTAAGGGGAAGTGTTCTGTTAAACATGCAAGGGTAGCTTATTCCAGAAAATCAACAATACAGTTGGTTAAGTAGACGACACTGCATCTGGGATTGCTAATGTGGTTGCAAAGGCTTTGGTCTCTTTAGTGGTTGTGCTTGCTTTACTACTAGTTCTACTTAAGAGGAGAAGTTCAGAGCGCTGAGCCATTCACAGAATAGAAAGCCAAGCAAAAATCATTCCTCAGATGTCTCTATGACACGGCCAACAGAGACAGGTCATTCATACAAGGGTACTGAGACTTGAGATCTATTTAGCAAGTTAACGCAGATCTGTCAAGTTGGTTTAGGCACTCAGTAATATGCATCCTGGAGGGCATATTGAGGTCAATGATCCTAATAATGGAGGAATAAGTCTGAACTATGCTTATTTTGAACCTTGATGAGATACTACAAAAGATGAATTGTGCAATACAGGATTTTCTAACCACTACAAAGCCGTGGCTGTCAAAGGAGTCTTATCGTAGGCACTGAGGTCCCAAATGACTGCATCAGAATAAAGTAGGTGACCTTTAGGGCACCTATAGTGATGCTACAGTTACCAAAGGGGAATAACTATGTTGTACTTCTTGCTGTTGAGAATAAGTTGGCGATTAACGAGTATAAAACTGAGATTTTATTACCTCCTGTCTGCAATTAGCAAACTTGATAAGCCAAAGTCCCATTTCAACATTTATGTTGGAGAAGTATGTACCAAAATGGAGGGGGACCAATGACACACAAGTCTTGTGGAACATCAATCGTGGCAATTTTCTGTCTGCAGCAAATACCCCCCAACTTTAATGATGCACAGGTTCTGTCAGAAAGCCAATTAACTATCCAACAAACTATGTAAGGTTTAATGCTGAGTTGGGAGAGTTTGAGAGTTAATCACAATATGAGGGATAAGTGCAGAAGATCTTGGCATGGTGCAGGTATGGTGTGTGGATTACATGCGCCTTACCCATAATCCCAATAACAATTCTGAAGAGCTCAAGCAATTTGAGCACTCATGACTTGCCTTTTTGAAAGTCAAATAGGTGTGTATCCAGGCATACAAGGTCAACTATGCCATTGTTTATTAGTTCAGAGATAATACATTATATATCTATGTAAATTATACTCGTGAGGAGAGTGAGAGAGAGAGAGCACTACTCAGCAAGACCACCATAACAGCTGTTCTCAACACCCATAGGATATAACTGGTGGGCTGACACAGGCTGAAGAGCGGATTGAGTTTTTTTTTTTTTGCTAGTTCAGATTTCAGTACTTTTCAGCAAGAATCCAGGGATATTGTTGGGATACACAAAACTGGCGGTTTTATTTTGGAAAGTGCCAAAAGGTTTCGGTCAAAAGTGATTCTGGAAAGGGATGAGAATATGTTTGTATGAATATTAGTAATGCCTCTGGAGTCAATGAAGGAGGTACCATTACAGATAAGTTCAGTACAGAACTGCAGACTAATTATAAGCTTCTAATACATCTGATGGAGACCTTATGGTTGTCTTTTGATATAAGTGGAACTTTTAAGTTCACAGTTGCGTATGCATTTCCTAATGGCAAATTTGAGGTTGAGGAACTTAGTTTTAAATACCTTTTATGCCAGTGAGACTTTTTAGAGATGTTAAGAGCTTTATCTTCATACTTCTTATCCAGTCTGTTGTGATAATTCCACCACATGGACTTAGTTTTAGACTTGCTGTTATGCACACGTCATGCTGGTACAGCTGTCTCAATGTGCCTACCCACAAAGGATTAAAATTCAAAGGAGTAAGCAAAAGTCTCAGGTACAAAAGTCACCTGAATACTATATAGACCTATTGAAGACAGTCATAAGTGTACACTAGGCTAATTACCACAAGGGCCCTTTTTAAGCCTGAGCCATGCATCCCAAATTTATTTGATAAATTTAGGAACCTTAACCATATTCCAAGGGGTGTATGAAAGCTAGGACTTGGGTGGTCAAGCATTTTGAGGCTGCTTCTGTCTGTTAGGGGCACAGGTGTCAGACCAGGGGTGAATTTCCATTTCCCTATCCACTGATCCAAGTTAAGCTTGAATTGGGTTCGGGAAGAATTCTGACTCACATGGATGGGAAGCCTGTTCCCTAGAAGGGATAAGTAAGTAAATAAATAAATAAGTGTTTTGACACACACAGCTCTCTCCAAAATGTCCTGTTTATGATGCAAACAAGATTTAACTCCCTAGACGGGTACTTCTGATGCCTTTTGTTTTGTGGATATGCAGAAGGTCCATCCAAGCAGGATTCAAGGAAGCCTTATAGGCTAGGCATAGATCACCCCCCTCAACAGTCTGTAGAAGAGAGAGAGTGCAGTAATAGGGCTCTGAGGTACTCCATGTAGGACTTGTTGTTTGCAACCTGTATCCTGAGAGAAATATTTGCAGGCATTCCAGGTGTTGTATGTGCCTGATCAGGTACATACCAAAGAGGGTGCTGTACTCAATAAATGGTCTGATCATGGCCGAATATAGTGGAATAACTTCCTTGAAGGTAGATGCCATACCCTTGCTTACAAGTTGCATGGCATAAAATAATTTCCTTACTACCACAGATGAATGATGCCCAAAAGCCAGGTTGCTATCTTCATGCATCGGCAAATCCCTGACTACTGGGTGTACTCTCAACAGAGTATTACCAATGAGGTAATTTCCAGGGGTAGCTGACTTCCAAAAGGATATTATTATGCACTCCTTGAAACGGAGTTTTAGACTGTGGTTCTGGTGCTAGTTGTTTGTCCAAGTCAGCCCTTCTTGGAGGATATTATTGTCTTGGAGGGATTTTATGACATCACCTAGTTTGCAACCATCTGCAAACTTGGTCATACAGAGGCACCTAACATTGGCCTTTACGTCAGAGAATAGAGGCCAAAAATAAACAGACCCAGCGCAGAATCAAGAAGGACTCCACTAGTGGCCAGCCTCTTTGTGGAGGTGGACTCCCCATTCCTAACTTTTTGGGTCCTGAGAGTCACCTGGTTATCCAGCAGGTGACACAGGGGTTTACACTCAATTCTGTGAGTTTGTCTACAATTCCCTAGTAAGGTACTACATTAAATGCTTGGCCGGGTCAAGGCAAGCAGTATGTACCATCTTGCCTTTGTCCACTGCTTTGATGACCTTGACATTCACCAAGTTAAGTAGGCATGACAAAGCTAAACTAGGTTGGATTCAGTGTCTGAAAATTTCCTAGGTCATCGTTTATAATTTCCATGATAATTAATTCTATGGTTTTGCATAAGGCAGTTTGTCAGAAGGCTATGGTTAAATATAGTGGCTTAAATGATCCTGATGTGCCATGTTTTATCCTTTGAAGGAAGCATCCAGGGGACATTATTGGGGCCCACTGATGTGATATTCTTGGCAGTAGCGTATGAATCAAGGACCCGCTCCTTAGCGATACTGAGGGGGGTATATTCTGTGGCATTTCCTGAAGGGTATTTGGGGGAAGGGGTAAAACTGGAGCAGAATTTGTCTGCTAGAAGATTTTATTCATCTACTGGCTTAGTGTAGGACACTCCATTCATAACTATTTCTGCAGATTGTTGTGCACTGCCTTTGAGGTTGTGGACATAGATAAAGAAAACCGTATGGTTATCCTTCACCTAGAGGGCTATTTTTACCTCATACTTTGCTTTGGTAGACTTTATTCGCCTTCTGGGTTGCTTGTTTAGACTGATGATTTTTTTTTATCCTGCTAGGCTTTGCACTTTCTAATTTCTGCCATGACTTTCTATACAACCTATTTACACTGGGATTCCACTTTGGTAACAGATACAAGCATGCAAAATCTGAAGGTAATGCTAGAAGTCTAAAGCTCAAAATGCACTCTCTCGAGGCACTCCTAAAAATGGAGAACATCGATATCTGTGCAGCAACCGAGACCTGGCTCAAGGCTCCAGAGAGCACCCCTGCAATACCAGGCTACAACTGTTACCACACTTTTCGGCCACCAAACCAAGACTAAAGGTGGAGGAGTGCCCATATTTACCAACATGGGAAATAGATGCTCCACACCAGTGGTCACCCCTATTTGGTCAGGTCTGACCATAGAACTAATCATCCTTGATATCCACACATCCCACCCCCACCCCCAGTAAGGAAACCTCCAAAACAACTTCTCAAAAGCCAACTTCATGCTACTCAAGTCAGAAGTGACAAACTTCATGACACCCATGCAGATGGGAGCTGAAAGTTTGACTGCTGAATCCTACACCAAGGCACTGTACGAACATATCCACTCATGCATGAATCGCGCCATCCCAAATAGAACCAAGACTCCCTCCTCCAAAAAAAGGAAGCCAATCTGGTGGTCCCCTGCCATAAACAAACTATACAATAGAAGAAACTGTTGCAGAAAAGAGGAAAATCCCAGGATGCAAAAACCTCCCTTACCAACCTCAGTAAGAAGCGGAAATCCCTCATAAATCCTCCAAAGCTAGTTACGAAAATAAAATTGCTAAAGATTCCAAAGACAACCACAAGGCATTCTATAGTTATGTCAAGAACTTTAATGGCAATGCTCAGATCTGCTCTGAGCTACAACAGAATGGCATTAACTATACTGATCCCAAGGATATTGCCAATATCCTGGCAGATTGATTTAGTGCCAAGTTCACCCCCTCTCACCCCCTAAAGGGCCCATCTCAATACCAAAAGACTGCTAAATTCCGGTAATCATGGACACACAGGTGGAAACTGCACTCTTCAAAGCTAAGAATACAGCATCCATGGGACCAGATGACATCCCGGGCTGTGTACTACATGAACTATAAAATGAAGTGGCACCTCACCTAAGAGTCATGTTTAATCATAGCCTCACCTCAGGCTTAGTGCCCACCGAGTGGCACACAGCTACAATTATCCCACTCCACAAAGGGGGGGATCCACCTCGACTCCCAGGAACTACCATCCCATCAGTCTGACAAGCCTGATCTGCAAGGGCATGGAACTTATAAACAAAGACATTGGCAACCTTAAAACACTGGACTCCACCCAGTTTGGGTTCATGAAGGGCCGATCTTCTCTCCTGAACCTGACTGACTTCTTCGAATCAGTCTCCAAAGCTGTGGACGAGGGTAAGGCGGTCCACACAGCCTATCTGAACCTCGCCAAGGCCTTCGACACCATCCCTCACTCTGGAATCATAGATATACTTACTAAGCTAGGCATAAATCCCTACATCACAAGACTGGTTGCCAACTGGCTTACTGACAGAACCCAGACTGTAAAAGTAGCCAGCTCCAGACAGGTGACAAGTGGAGTACCTCAGGGTGCAGTCCTGGGACCGCTGTTTGGCATCTACTTCTCTGAAGTACAGGCCAACACTAAGGGACTCTAGCTAACAAAGTTAGCAGGTGACTACAAACTGGGAGCCGTTACTGAATCCCCAAATGATGTGGATATTCTACAAAAGGGCCTTACAGGAACAGATGCTTGGCACCAGAGCCATGGGCTCAAGCTTAATGCCAAGAAATGTATAGTTATCCCCTTTGGGAAAAACTATGTACCCATGAATTACCACACAGGTGGCAGTACACTAAACACCGAAAGTGTGATATGAGACTTAGGGACACAGGTGGATAGTGGTCTCACCTTCGATAACCACAATGCCACAACAGTCAGGAAATCCTTCTATGTCACACACCTCATCACTAACGGCTTTTCATCCAGAAAAAAGGAGGTCATTGTCCCACTGTATTCATCTATCATTAGACCCATTATAGAGTACAACGTCCCATCTGGTATGTACCTCATAAGACATCTGCAACAGCTGGAAAGAGCAAAAATATCTCACTAAAAGAATCACAGGCCTAAAGCAGATGCCTTATGCTGACCATCTAAAACAACTCCAGCTATACTCTGCGGCATATTGTCTACTCAGAGGTGATCTCTGCTTAACATACAAAGCCATGTCAAACCCTGAGCTGTTGGACATGCTCCACTTAAAGAAATCTCAATCCCTGAGAGCCACATGCTCCAGGGATCTAAACCTTGTCATTACAATGAACAAAACATGCTGGAGGGATAGGTTCCTAACCCAGAGACTCCCCCATACTCTGGAATAGACTGCCCATACATGTCAAGAAGAGTGCCTCCTCGGCCATCTTCAAAGGGAACCTTGACAATTGGATGGGAGATAGGAAATTCACCCCGGGATCACATCAGTCACCCTGCTAAACAGGGGTCCAGAGAAGTAAATATTGTGGGAAGAAATATCCAGGGAATTGTTATGGCTAGGCTTGTATAGGCCCTAGGGCCGATAGCCTAGTAACAACCTATGAAACTATGGTAACTTTTTCCTTTCTGAGTTTGTTCTGTGCTTATTCATGGTAAGCACAACTTTCGCTATGCATCAAATAATGACTATAAGGGTCTCTGAACAATTCCACATAAGCAGCTTTGTTCTCAGAGTATGGTGCGTCTTGAAATGTTGCCAGGTTATCACTTAATAATAGGAACTTTGACTTTTGAATACTTCCTAAATTAGCACAGGTTCCATTTTTATTTCAAAGGAGATATTTTTATGATGTGACCTTACCAGACAGGACTTACACTTGGGGGGGGGGGGGGTTATAGCTTTCTCCCATGTTAGTGATGATCAGATTTAGTATATACATGCCCCTAGTGGGTGTATGAAGTAATTTGCCCATGGTGTTTGGGTTGACAAAGTCCAGGAATCTTTGGGCCTGCAAGTGTATGGTAGAATAAGACTCCCAGTTTACTGTAGAATAAAGTCTCCCAAGAATATGACATTAGGTTGAATGCAGAGTGTTGCCAGTAAGTTTTGAATATGTGTTAAGGATTTCCAGGGAAATAACAGGGGGACCTACATGTTGCAAGGACATGGTGCAGGACTTTACCTATGGTCATTTGGACATGTAATAGCTCAAGTTTTTTTGCTGTCAGAAGGTTGGTCAGTATGACATTACCTAAAAAAGCACAATGGGGACAATGTTTTAGCCAATACCTGAAAGCCTAGAAGGGACAGATGCAAACCATCCCTGGCAAAGCATGCTGACAATATCCTTCCATGCCAAACAAATATTGTACCCCCTTGGAGGGGCACCAAAAATTAAACCAATTATAAAAGTCAATCATCCTTTGTTTATATTGGGGCATGCTACTTGAAGAAGGTAGAATGTTACTTAGTGCCAAGTTCATACCAGCCTGAGATACATAATCCAAGAGGTCCATCAAGTCTCTCTTCATATAGCTCAGAGAGTCAAGTCTCAGGTCATTTACACCCACATGAACTATGACCAAGTTATACCGGAACTTGTGATACAATTACTTGAATGCATGCATGATATGATACGTCAGATTCTGCCCCCTTACAGACAAGTGACTGCAACTTTCATCTTACTCAGACAGGTGGGTGAGATATCAGTGTGCCACTCACAATGGGATCTCCTCTGACCAGAAATATTGCGTACTGTAGTGGCTCGTCTTCTGAACTTAGAAGTTGAGATGTGACTGTGTGCTGTGGTGGGATGCTTCTTGGGCTGATAAGGATATCTGTTGTAGGTGCAATGTCTGGAAGTCTATAAGGTTTAGGAATACTGCATTTAAGAGCCTCGGCACATGTAGGTCTCTGGTCCTTACAGAGTGTGGTGGCTGTAGCATATGCATTACTGAAAACCTGATTGGTATTATTAACACTTGTACACAAGAGCTTTGCCTCTAGTGACATTTTGCAATTATAAAAGTCTTACATATTATATCAATTTAAGAATTAGTTGCAATAAACATGAGACAGTTGTTACAGTGCCATAGGATGCCCATATCCACCAAGCTGGCTGCAGAGCTAGCAGGAAAGTTCGTATCCATGGTTACAGACCATTTTAACTTGATCAAAAGTTTGCTTGCAGGAATACATATAAAAACAGAAATATCTATTGCAAAACTAAATGAGCAATGCTGGTCACTGCTCAAGCTAGTTTCTCTCTGCACAACTAGGACATTTCAAGGGTAGTTTTATGCAAAACAATGTAAATTCTAGGTGCCTGTATCTATACAAGCACTACTTTAACCTGCTGTGTGATGAAAAGTGTTGCACAAACAAGCTAACTTTAATCAATTTTCTGTGCTTGTATAAACACAAAAAAGAGCCTTGTGACCAATCAGTGGCTCACACACGAACTTCTTTCTCTGTAATTCAGAGTTCAGAACAGATCAGGCTACCCACGCCCACCAATGCCACTAGTGCACAGTCCTGAATCTCAGTATTCTAGCTTTACTGCTCTGAAAATACTTAACCAGGTGGGTCAGCTATCTTCTTGCCATGCTGTTATACTATTACAAGTCACATAAATTAAGAAAACACATAGGGCACTACATTCAGCCTACAAGTGATGGATAACTAGTTCATAAACAATCTTTGAAAACAGTCAGCTGGTGCTTATCAGTATCATCTATAAACACTGAAATTAGTTACAACAATTTTCATATCACTTTTAACAGTTTCATTTGGACATAAGCTTTGTTTTGTGTCTGACAGGAATTAAATTGGTCTGCACAATAACAGTGCAAACCATATGTAAATTATGTTGGTCCTATAACCAGTTTTCATCTGTACTTAATAACCCTTCCAATTCCACACCACATCTCTGTAAAGTTAGATGCGTTCTTCAGGGAACTCTGTCTGCTGATGCAAGTCATAAGCAATATATCTGCAAAGTCTAACCCATGCATTTCTTTTACAGGAATACTTTGGGGCATACTTCTAAACCTCATTAAAAGAAATCTGAACAAAGCCATATATAAAAGTGGGACAAAGGCCCCAAAATAGGGAAAATGTTCAAATATTGCTCTTACAAACTTAGAAAGTTAATGGAACTACAGGTTTTACATGTGCATGAATTTTTTGAAGGGTATGAAGTCTGAAATTCAAATGTCTTTCATTACTTTCTAACCGGTCTTTAATGATTTGTCACTAATTTGCCAAGAAACCACAATTTTATGAAGAACGGACCAAAAATATGAGGCAAAAATCTGAACATTCTTCAAAAATCTGTGCAGTTGAGAGGTATGCTTTAGGGTGTAGTTTGAACCATGTCTTGGCAAATGAACCTTTCCAGAAGCTCCTGCATAAAGGGCTATACAGTAAACTCTCAGTTAACTGGAACTCAAGCAACCAGAAAAAAATATTGAAGAAACAGAGTACAAATTTCATGTGTTGCACTTTCTGTACCCCCCTCCCACAGAAATATAACTCACAATTTTAGAGTTTTAAAAAGGAAGATAGGAATAAATTCCCTCTCTCCCCAACCTAAGAACAAGTCAAACCAAACAAATAGTATAGGTTACAGTATTAGTCAGACCTGTTTTTAATATTAACTCTCAAGCAACCAGAAACTACAGATGTCCTTCATGGATGCATCTGCAGTCATAACAAGTGGGTTGTCCTGTCGTCAGGCAGCCCTGCAGTCGGCCGGATTCCAAAGTCCGGGTCCGCTGATGTCGCGTCATCTCTGTTGGTCTTCGGTATAAAAGCATCAGCCGACGCCATTTTCCTCAGTCTTTAAGCAGAAGCTGTTCATCGGTCGGATCCAGAGATTACTTCTACGAATACTACCAAGACTTCTAAAGCTGGGGACTCTTTCTTGCCTCAGCCGATGTCAGAAAAAGTTAACAATTGTTTAACCTGTGGGAAACAAATACCTCATAAAGATTTCCACTCTTACTGTCTGCCTTGTTTAGGCCCAGCCCACGACGTAGCAGCCTGTTCGCCTGTGCTCTTTCAACCGCGGTCGGAGTTTGCAGAACAGTTTTTGGGTACTGATACATTATGCCGCCGGATCCTCCGACCACCCAATCTTCCAAAAGCGAAGATATTCGCTGTCCGGATTTTCGCGGTCATCGGTTCGGCGAAACCACGGTAAAGCAGCGAGTGTCTCGGTTTCGAAACCGAGAAAACTGATCAAAGCACAGCTGAACCTATTCTTACTACTGAGGCCCCTGCTACAACTCTTGAATCGACCTCAGAAATTTTACCCACTACGGTGGTTGACTTATCACACACCATCCCCTTGGATGTCTCTACCCCAGCACGTGGTGCTGCTAGGCCTCCAGCAGCCATGTCCATTAAGGCCTTCGCCAGGGCTAAAGCAGCCAAGACTACTAAATCAGTGCCTGTTAAACCCCCACATCCAGGCCCTCTTCTAGTTCTCAAATGCTTTCTTTGGCAGAAGATTTAATTTCTTTAATTAGAGGATCTCAATCTCACCCAGACAGGGCCTCTCAGCCCCCAGAGAAGAGACCTAGGGCAGAGCCCCCTGAGCCAGTGTCTTCTGATGATTCTGCTGATGAATCAGACATAACTGACCAGCCAGAGGCTCCCTTCTCCAATTTTGAAGATTCTGATGCTGAAGAATCCATTCCTGCTGCTTCCCCACCAGAAGAATTCTCCTTTGGGGAAACCTTGCATGCCATGCGAGAACAGTTCCAATGGCAGCAACAGGATTTTTCAGACTCCAGAAAAGACTTAGAACCTTTCTGCACCTCCCACAGCACAGGCCCTTAGCTATACCTCCTGTTCTATCTGTGGTGGATGATGCTTTTAATGATGTTTGCTCCGCTCCAGATTCTTTACCCCCAGCCCCTGCCAAACCAGACAGATTTTACAGGGTGCCAGATACTCATCACCACCTTTACAAGGCCACACTTGCAGACCCAGAAACTATATCCCAGGGTCCCAAGGCAGTAGCGGCGACCACAGCTAAAACCCTATTCCTTCTGAAAGGGAAGCAAGGTCATTAGACAGATGGGGTAAAAAGGTCTACACTTCAGCTACTCTCTCAGCTAGAGCTTTAAACTGTCAGTTTCACATGATACAATACCAAGAGTTTATGCTTGATCAGTTAACTAAAAACTAACCACTGATGAATCTCTTGATAAGAAATATGTATTAGAGATGGTAAATAACATACAACAGGTTAGCAACCATTCCTTAAAATGTGGCTATGATGCACTGGAGGCTTCATTTAGATCAGCCATGACAGGCACAGTGATAAGAAGGCATGCATGGCTAAAGGAACAAGCTTTACCGGATCATGTTAAAGCCAAGTTGCTAGATGCTCCTATGGACAAGACAAGTTTGTTTGGTACACCTGCCCAGCAGGTTATGAAGAAAATGGAAGAAAAGGCAAAATCTGTTCAAACTGTTAAAGATTTCTTGCAGGTTCAAACCCAAGGTTTAGCAGGAACTGGCCTGCCAAAAATTGGTCCTTTCCTGACTCCACAAAATTTCAAAGGGGAATAGACGCTCCAGAGGCAGAAACCAACCCAGAGGAGGTGCCTACAGAGGACGACAGTGGCAAGGTAACAACAGAGGCACAGACACAGCCACTGCCACTACATCAGCACAACCACAGTGACTTAATCCTAACTCCGCCTACCAGGGAACAAATAGCAGCTCCTCTAGGCGGAAAGTTAACCTTATCTTCAAAGAACTGGCACTACATAACAAAAGACAAGTGGATTTTACAAACCATAGATCAAGGTTACCGTTTCACTTCCACACTTTACCAGTCAAAGAGGAATGCCAAATCTACCTCCAAATCAAAAACAGAGGCTCTACAGATAATGGAGTTAGCAAACATGAGAGCTGTGGAAAGAGTGCCAACAGCAGAACAAGGAAAGGGGTTCTATTCCAGACTATTCCTAGTTCCAAGAAAGGAAAAAGTTGGAGACCCGACCTGTCCACCTTAAATACATACATCATTGTCCCAAAATTCAAAATGCTGACCCTACAGCAACCTCTTCCCATGCTGGGCAAGGAGTCTTGGCTGGTAACTCTAGATCTCAAGGAGGCATACCTGCACGTCCCCATTCGACCAATCTGCAGAAGATACCTCAGATTTCTTGCAGGATCAGAGCACTATCAATTCTCAGCATTGCCCTTTGGCTTATCTACTGCGCCCAGAGTATTCACAAAATGCCTGGCATCAGTAATCGCCCATTGCAGACTACAGGAATTCAAATTTACCCATACCTGGACGACTGCCTGCTACAAGGGGACAACAAAAGCAAGCTGACAACAGATTTACAAAGGGTCATTTACTTGCTACAAGGACTGGGATACACAGTCAATTTACAAAAGTCAAGGCTGATACCATCCCAAACAAGGACATTCTTGGGGAATTGGACACAGTACAACAAATGGCATTCCTGACTACAGAAAAACAAAAGAACTTCCACTTTACTTCTTGGCACTAACAAAACTGAACAAGTTAACAGCAAGAAAATTTCTGCAGGCCTTGGGCTTCATGGCATCATGCATAATCTTGGTCCCATTTGCCAGACTACATATGAGGAAACTACAGTGGTACCTAAAGAATTTATGGTCCCAACACAGACACAGTCTAGAAATAGAAATCCCACTAATTCCATGCTTAAAACAGGAGTTCCTATGGTGGGCTCAGGCATGCCAGTCAAACCCAGGCCCACCTTTTCTCAGATGTCAACCAAGCCAGACCATCACAACAGACGCTTCAGACCTAGGATGGGGCATGCTGGACAAATGCGGCGATTGTGGACACAGGATCAACTTCACCTGCACA
This sequence comes from Protopterus annectens, assembly GCF_019279795.1. Lineage (NCBI taxonomy): Eukaryota > Metazoa > Chordata > Ceratodontiformes > Protopteridae > Protopterus > Protopterus annectens. The sequence continues at coordinate 949,582,698 of NC_056726.1, forward strand.
TCAATCTAAAAGAAATGCTGGCAGTAAAACTGGCAATCCAAAAATTCAAACCATTCCTCAAAGAGGGCCAGTTGATGATAAGGACAGACAACACCACAGTCATGTGGTACATCAACAAACAGGGAGGCACTCATTCATACCCCCTATGCAGAATGACCTTGGAGCTGTGGACCCTGGCACTCAGCTACAACATTCAGTTACAGGCAATATTTGTACCGGGAAAGACAATACTCTAGCAGACATATTAAGCAGAACCACTGGATGCCCACGAATGGAAACTGCACCGGACATCTTCAAGACCATCTCAAAGAAATGGGGAATGCCACAGATAGACCACCTCTCAATCACCAGCTCAAAAATTCTGCACAAGGACATTCCATCCACTAGCATAGAAAGTGGACTCACTCTCCTTCAACTGGAAAGGCCTAACAGCATATGCATTCCCACCTCTTCCTTGATACACAAGGTACTACTAAAATCAAGGAAGTCCAAGGATAATCCTGATAGAAACTGGCCAAGACAACACTGGTACCCACTACTGAAGAGCATGTGAACAATATGTGATGCCTTTGATGTTAACTCAGAACAACTACAGCATCATACATCCAAACCTAAACGCTACAACTGACTGCATGGAACATCACATAGCAGCAGCTAATCCAGAACTTTCTCAAAGAGTTAAAGACATTATTCTGAAGCACGCAGACCTTCAACAAGAAGGAACTATGCTGGAAAATGGAAAAGGTTTGTCATTTGGAGGAAAAGATGTGTCAAACATAGATATGCCTAACATTCAACTTCTTCATTCAGGCCTGTCCTACTCCTCCATCAAGATACATGCCTCAGCTATTTCAGCAGAATACAGCTTTGATCCACCTGTTTTTGCTCAGGCAGTTCCTCAGAGGAATCAAGAATGTAAACCTCCAAGGAAACCACCATTACCAGCTTGGGATTTAAACTTTGTGCTAGAAAAGTTGACACTATCACCCTTTGGACCAGCAGCAACAGCAGACCTACAACACCGAAAACTGCTTTCCTACTGGCAATTACGTCAGCAAGGAGGGTTTCAGAACTACAGGCCTTAATGGCAGTGCAACCCTTCCTAATCTTCCACCAAGATAGAGTGTCCATGAGGACTAATCCTACATTTATGCCATCCAGAGTATCTTTGAACCAGGCAATCCACCTACCTACCTTCTTTCCCAACCCACAAAACAGAGGGAAAGAATACTGCATACCTTGGATGTACATAGACAGCTACGCTACTACTTGGACAGAACAAAGAATAGCAGAAAGACTGACCAACTTTTTGTAGCCTATGCAACAGGAAGGGAAGGAAAGCGATTTCCAAACAGACAATCTCCAAATGGATAGGAAATTGCATACGATACTGTTACTCCTTCCATGGAAAACCAATTCCACAGAACATAAGACCTCATTCTACAAGAGCAGCCACTACCACAGCCTTCTGCTACTTGGACCTCATACATTTGCCAAGCATTATAATTTGCCTCTATATTCCAGATCCCGAGCAGGGTTTGCCACTGCTGTACTGCAAGGATCCTAAACACACCATAATCTACTTTTATCCTCCTCCCTAGTTGGCTATGGTATTCTACCATGTTATGACTGCAGATGCATCCATGAAGGACATAGTACAGTTTTGTACCTACCATAAATGTAGATGTCCGAACTGGATAGCATCTGCAGTCAGGATTACCCTCCTTCCCTCTGTGGTACTCCTAGGGTGTTTACCCTCCTAATAGCTAGCTGTTGGGGAGTCTTTCATGGTGTATTTGTTTGTATATATGTACATATGCTTATTACACTCTATCTATTTGGAAACATTGGCATCTATCCAAATTTTAGCCTGCAAGAGGGCTACTGGCATCTGGGGCAAGAAACACTGAGGAAAATGGCGCCGCTTTGCTTTTATACACCAAGACCAACAGAGATGACGCTGGGTGCCGCGACATCATCAGAAGCCGGACCCGGACTCTTGAATCCGCCGACTGCAGGGCTGCCTGACGACAGGACAACCCACTTGTTATGACTACAGATGCTATCCAGTTCGGACATCTACATTTATGGTAGGTACAAAACTGTACTTTATCCGGCATCTACCAATCCCAATGGGTGCCGCTTAACTGAGAGTTTACTTATCAAACTTGAAAACAAAGTAGACCAATGGATGGGGAATTACATTGTCATATGGAAGACTGGGGAAATTAGCAGGGAAACTGGGGACAGAGATGTTCTACACCTACAAAGCAGGATACACTAAAGGTAGTTTTATGGGGATACCTTATTAGGTCAGACTGTGAAAAAAAAAAACCCAAGTGGAAAAAAGCAGTCAAGGTGTTCATAAGTGAAAGTGATCAGACAGTTGTACACAGGCAGGCTAAAGCAGTGAAATCAGATGGAGGAATAACTGACCACAAGCGCGAGGTAGTACAACAGGTTGGAATTTTGTATAGTCTTTGGAAAGGCCACCTCTGTGTAACAAACTATGCCTGTGAACTTCATGAGTTAGGAATACAGCACTCCATAGCTGCCTTGCTGATTAAAGCACAGAAGGTGCAGGAGAGGGAGACAGCCAAGCAGGTGTGGCCACACTATGGGTCTGCGGCAGAGAATGAGCACAGGCCACTCCTTATTCCCCATGCAACCTAATAGGAATGTAAGGTAGCTTGCTAAGGGAGAACATTAGTGCTACACATTAATCCCAAACCCTCTCAGGATGATGGCACTACTCCCACTACTTTCAGCCTCAGTTAGATTGCATTGTATTACTCCCCAAATAGCTCTGTATAGGTTTGAGCATTTCTTGCATGATGGACAGGCACCGTGAATGTGGCAACTTTGGCTACCATACTGTCATTCACTTTTGCATGCGGTACTTCAAATTTGTAAGCTACATAGTTTTTATTCTACATTTCTTTTGCTTTCCAGAACTGGAAATTCAAAACAGAACATATGGATAAATATTACAGTTTAAAAAAAGGAAATGTCTCACACTAAACTTAATGCCAGTTCATCCACACAAAAAAGATTTACCAGGAAAGTCTGACTGGGACAAAGCCCATTTTCAGTGGTGGCCCGGGGAGAAATGCTCCAGAAACACGTCTTTGGAATGTGGGAAGAAACTGGAACATCCAGAGGAAACCCACACAAACGCATGGAGAACATGCGGACTCCATACGGAAGGCACCCCAGCCAAGAACTGAGCCGGAGAAACTCTTACTGTGGTGACAATGCTAACCACTGTACCACTGTGCCACATGCTCATTTTCCTGAAAAACTGGGAAGTTGACCATCAAAAAGTAACTGATGGCACCTGTTAAAATACTATACTTGGCACTGTATATTTCCAACAACATAATCATGACAGAGACACACTGTTGGCATTAACTTGTGAAATGCACAACACACATTAAGTATGGAAGCACACAAACTGACAACAGTTTTTAAAATAATAGTATTGCTTGAACACAATAAATGAAGGATAAATCTGTACATAAACATTATGTTCCTAATCCCCCACCTCAGAACAATTTGTAACCAGAATTTAATGAAGTATTAATTTTATCAAGACTGTATTCTTTTCACATTCCATCTCATGATTGTTCCCTTAGAAAGTTGTAGAGGCAGAGATGTCACAGATTTTTAAATATACTAAATACAAGTGAAATTTTAGTTTAATTTCAGACAAGTGTGCTTTTTTGCATTGTACATTACATTTTGTCTGTAGCTTGAGTGTTTTTGAAGAACTCTGAACAACAGACCTGGTGAAGTATCCCCCCCCTTAAACCCACTCCAGTGCAGATGTTGCTATGATAACCATGGCCTGAGGTATACAAAACTGAAATAGGATTTCCAGACTGCAGGTTTGGGGTGCCAATCACCACTGCAGCTGCATCCGCAAGCTCTTGAACATCAAAGTGAAAGAGACAAAATGTTAAGAAGTTTGGACCACCCACCCAACTATTCACTGAAGAATCCCATTGTGAAACCTGACAAGAGAATATAAATACTGCAGCTGTCATGAGAGCTAAGGTTTTCAAACATGTTTTTGCTGAACAGAATATACCAAAAGAGCATGGCAACCTTTTCTTGCACAGAAAAATCTGACAAATACGCCATATAAATGAAGGAGACCAAAATAGTAGTTAAGAAAGGCTTTGCAGTCTTCAGACTTCATCACTCCAAGGAAATGGGAGAAGTCAGCTGCCTAGATGTTGTTGTTATTGTGTCTTTCGGATTTTCCCGGTTAGGGGTCGCCACAGCAGAACTCCGGTCTGCTAATGATTGGTAGTTGATTTTTACGTGCCGAGTTATCAGCCCTGACGCACAACCTTCAACGAAGGTATGCACATTCACGCACGTCTCCACGCAGAAGACGCTCTAGCTGAGAATCGAACCGGACAGCGTCTTCCTGTGAGGCAACGCTACCGCAGCACCACCACGGCGATGTAAGTCAGCTTCCTAGATATGGGGAAAAAACAAGCCTCCTTGCAGTTTCTGAAAAGAGCCGCTATTACCAGTATGCATTTGGTAACACCCTGGGGGCAGAGCTAACACCAAAGTGGTGAGTCCAAAACTGGTAAGAACTGGCTCTGATCCAATTAGAGAAATCTCTTTTGACACCTTGGCTAATTTTTATATACATTAATCTTTGGAGGTCCAAAGAGCAAATCCATTTTTTTCCTTATAAACAAGTTAATACTAGCTGCACAGTGACCACTCAAACTGTTAAACTAGAATAAAGGTATTTAAGGTCAATATCTGGTTGGGTCCCTTGGATGGCATTATGACGAGATTCAAGACTTTTCTTTCAGCTTACCTTTGATGGGGATAGACATCTGGTAAAGGCAGTAAGCAGATTCAGTGAGGAGAAAGAAGTGATATGCTACAGCCGTTGGATATTATCTCCAGTATCCAGCAGTCCCCTGAAATACTTCTCCAAGTCATTAGGTGATGGGAGAAGCAACCCTCATCTTCAGAAGGGGGCAATCAGGCAAGGCTTCAGGGATGCTGTTGTCCACTGTAGTGCTAACCACAGCCTCTCTGTCAGCGTGGATAATCTAGTGTCTGGGTTCACAACTTTGATGGAAACCAGACTGAACACACCATCCTTCTAACATTCTCCTGTTGGTACTGTCTGCCACGCCAAAATGCACGGTGCCAACTCCTCAAATGTCTTACGTACACTGTGGAACATGTCTGACAGTTGGCAAAGTGGGTTAAGAGTGTGAGCTGTACTTCTTCTGGTACATGGTTTGACACTTCAGCTCTCATTTGCCTACCATGTGACCCTGAAAAAGTCACATAACCAGACAATGCTTGGGTGCAGCCTGGAATTTGGGCTGGGCTCAACAGTCCCTTTACTGCGAGCCTAATTACTACCCTACGAAATTTTACACCCACAGCAGTTAGGGTTTTGCCCTGGATCTTCTCATTTATCTGGGGTGCTGATCAACTTCCTGAACAAACAGGAGAGGATTCAGAGAAGGGAGAATCCAAAAAAGGTTGCACTCTGTCATCAGCAAAGTCTGATGACTGTAGCCAGGAGTTCTGGCATGAAGAAGTGTCAGAACCAGCTGCTTTAGTAGCACTTAACACCAACAATAAAAGGTTGCTGATATTTGTGGAGGCAGTGGCCTGGACTTTAAACTTCTCCTTCACCAGTGTATTTGTCAACTCCTTTGGCATACGGTTCATTTCATCTGCTAGGTCCCTTGGAAAACAAGCTATACATACTAGACTGTTAACATCCATCATAAAAGGGTGATGGATATAAGCTTCAAAAGACTGTAAATTACTACGGACTCCCTGAACAAGGAATGGACAAGCTGGGCTTTGAAGAGTTCACAGGTTTGTTGCAAAGACTTATCTGGTATGAATGTCTTTTCCATACTAATCAGTACTCAGAAGGCAAAACCACCTGGTTCACTTTCCTTCAAGGCAGGGGCAACTATGTCTTGGTTATTTAATGCACTCTCTGTAGTTCTTTAAAGGATAAAATAAGTAAGTGCATAAGACAGTGGAGAGGAACAACTAGTCACCATCCCCACAAGAGGAGAAAACATACTTGATCTCATCATCACGAACATGGGAGCACAATGTTCAACACCGGAAGTATACCCCTCACTGGTGAGATCAGATCACAAACTAATCTAGCTGGAGGTCCTCATCCCACCCCACCTGAAATAAAAAGACCACAGTAAAGAACTTCTCGAAAGCCGACTTCACACTTCTAAAGACCAGTGTGGTCTCCTTGGCCCGAGGCAGTGGAAAACAGTACTCAAGCTGAATCACTTACTAATGCCTTCTACCAGCACCTGCAGGACTGCATGGATAAGGCAATCCCAAGCAAAACAAAGACTCTTTGTACCAAAGGCAAGCGTTCACTCTGGTGGACCCCAGCCATAAACAAACTCTACAACAAAAGGAGGAAGCTACTACAAGATAGAGCAAAAATCTTAAAAGGTAAGACACCCTTGATCACTATAAGTAAAACTAAGAGCTCTCATAAAATCATCCAAAGCAAATTTTGAGAGAAAAATAGCTAAAGACTCAAAAGACAATCATAAGGCCTCTTTAGCTATGTTAGAAACCTGGGAGGAAACTCCCAGATATGCTCAGAACTAGTTCAAAATGATGTGAAGATTACTGATCCTACAGACATTGCCAACATACTGGCTGACAGGTTCAGTGCAAACTCCCCCTCCCCAAAGGAGAGATATCTATACCAAGCGATTGCAGCCCCCAAACATCCCCAAACATCTCCAACGCCAAGTGAGAACTGCTCTCTCCAAAGCAAAAAACACAGCATCCATGGGACCTGATGGTGTCCCCGGCTGTGTGCTCCACGAACTCAACGAGGAATTAAACCCACAGCTAGGACAGCTGTTTAATCATAGTCTTACCTCTGGATACGTAACCAGGGAGTGGCGCACTGCAACTGTGGTCCCACTTCACAAAGGCGGTGCCTCCACCGACCCTGGAAATTACCGGCCCATTAGCTTGACAAGCCTTATCTGCAAAGCCATGGAGAGGATCATAATGGACCTCATAAATAAAGACATAGGGAATTTGCAGACTTTGGATCCATCCCAGTTTGGCTTTGTCAAAGGCAGATCATGCCTTCTAAACTTGGTTGACTTTTTCAAAACAGTCACCAAAGCCATTGATGAGGAAAGGCAGTCCATACAGCCTACCTCGATCTGGCGAAGGCCTTTGATACAATACCCCACTCGGGTATCATTGAAAAACTCATCAGCTTAAATGTTAACCCATACATCACAAGATGGGCTGCAAACTGGCTGAGTGACAGAACCCACAGGGTCAGAGTTGCTGGCGCCATGTCAGACTCAAAGCCTGTAACAAGTGGTGTACCACAGGGGCTCAGTCCTGGGCCCACTCTTGTTTGGCATCCACTTTTCCAAGTACAAGCAAACACAGGAGGGTTATGGCTGACAAAGTTTGCAGATGACTGCAACTGGGCCATAGTAGAAACACATCTGACACAGATATCCTTCAGAAGGGTCTCACAGAAACGGATAACTGGTGCCAGAGCCATGGCCTAAAGTTAAATGCCAAAATGCATAGTCATACCCTTCGGAAAAACAAGGTTACCCTAGCTACCAACAGGTGGCAATCCACTGAGTACAGAAGACGTTATCAGGGACCCAGGTTGATAGTAGTCTGTCATTCGACACCCATGTAGCTAAAGTAGTTAGGAAGACCTTCTACATTTGCCCACCTTATCATGAAGGGATTCTCATCTAGATCAAGGGAGGTCATAGTCTCCCTATACTCATCACTCATCAGACCAATGATTGAGTACAATGCCCCATTCGGAATGTATCTGACCCGACACTTGCAGCAGCTGGAGAGGCCACAAAAGTTCCTCACCAAAAGGATAAAGGGTCTCAAACATCTGTCCTATGCTGCCCGACTGAAAGAACTCCAGCTCTATTCAGTCGCTTACCGCTTGCTCAGAGGTGACCTTGCCTAACATACAAGGCCATGTCAAACCCAGATTTGATGAATATGCTTCACCTCAAAAAATCTAGATCCGTCAGAGCCACAAGGGCAAAAGACTTAAACCTCGACACGGCTATTAATAGGACGTGCTGGAGGGATAGATTCATCACCCAAAGACTCCCTATGCTGTGGAATAAAATCCCGGTATATGTGAGGCAGAGCACCTCGCTGGCCTTGTTCAAGAGAAATCTTGACCAATGGATGGGAGATCGCAGATATACCCCAGGGATTACCTCAGTGTCACTGCTCAACAGAGGCACAGCAAAATAATGGGTATAGTTCCCCATACTAAAGGGGTGGCGTAAGCCACAAAACTATGGGCTAGGCTTGTAAATGCCCTCGGGCAGATAGCCTAGTATGAACCTATGAACCTATGAACCTATGAATGGTGGTACACACAGCCTACCCAGACCTTGCAAAGGCCTTCGACACCATTCCTCACTCAGGTATTACAGACAAGCTCACCAGCCAGAACATAAACCCCTATGTCATGAAATGGGTTGCCAACTGGTTCACGGACAGGACCCACATGGTAAGAGTTGCAAGAGCTAGGTCTGACTCTAAACCGGTTACAAGTGGCGTTCCCCAGGGCTCAGTCCTAGGACCCATCCTGTTCGGCATATACTTCTCAGCAGTACAAGCAAGCACAGGAGGACTATGGCTCACCAAGTTTGCAGATGACTGCAAACTAAGGGCTATAATCGACTCTCCGGCTGACACAGACATCCTCTAAAAGGGTCTCACTGAGACAGATACCTGGTGTCAAAACCATGGTCTCAAGCTAAATGCCAAAAGGTGCATTGTCATCCCCTTTGGAAAAACAAAGTACCCACAAACTATCACATAGGTGGTAGCCCCCTAAATACGGAAGACGTAATAAGGGATCTGGGGGCCCAAGTAGATAGTAACCTCTCCTTTGATAATCACACTGCCAAAGTGGTTAGAAAACCCTTCTATGTGGCCCACTTAATCACAAAAGGGTTTGCATCCAGATCGAAAGAGGTCATTGGGCCCCTCTATGCATCACTCATCAGACCCATCATGGAGTACAATGCCCCATTTGGGATGTACCTTACAAGACACCTGCAACAACTGGAAAGACCACAGAAGTTCCTCACCAAGAGGATCACTGGCCTCAAGCAGATGCCCTATGTAGCTCGACTGAAGAAACTCCAGCTGTACTCTGTTGCATACTACCTACTCAGAGGTGATCACTGCCTGACATAGAAGGCCATGTCCAACCCAGAATTGATGGACATGCTCCACCTAAAGAAAACCATATCCCCTCCCCTCGAGCCACACACTCCAGGGATCTAAACCTCACCACAACAATAAATCCCTCCATGCTGGAGGGATAGATTTCTGTCCCAGAGACTTCCCATGCTCTGGAACAAGATTCCAATCTAAATTAGGCAGAGCTCCTCGCTAATCCTCTTCAAGAGAAACCTTGACGAGTGGATGGGAAACAGAAAGTTTACCCCAGGGATCACTTCAATGGCTCTGCTGGACAGAGGCATAGGGAACTAATCTAAGGGGGTGGCGAAAGCCAACACATTCCAGCTAGGCTTATAAATGCCTTCTGGGAAGATAGATTCATGCTATTTAAGTTATGGCTGTAGTTTACGTTCCTCCAAGTCCGAAAAAGGTTTCAGTGTTAAAATTTTATATATATATATATATATATATATATATATATATAGATAGATATATATATATATATATATAGATATATAGCTATATATATATATATACACATTATATATATATATATATATATATATATATATATATATATATACACACACACACACACACACACACACACACATACACACACACACACATATATATATATATATATATATATATATATATATATACATACATGTATATGTGTGTGTGTGTGTGTGTGTATATATATATATATATATATATATATATATATATACATATACATACATGCACATATATGTGTGTGTGTGTATATATATATATATATATATATATATATATATATATATATATATATTTTATATATATATATATATATATATATATATATATATATATATATATATACGCACATACACACACATATATATATATATATATATATATATATATATACACATATACATGCTCTTCGAGGTCTGTAGTTTACCTTGCTACCTGTCAGCTTTGTCCCGCATTTTATATGGGCAAGACTGACAGGAAGTTGAAAGAAAGGATCTATGAGCATGTATACAGCATAAGGAAGGCTAGGTTAGAGAATTCCCTGGCCAAACATTGTAGTGAGAATCCTACTCACTCTTTTGCCTTCAGGGTTTTAAATGAAACTACATCAGATGTAAAAGGGGACCCTTACCAGTTACTGTTAGAGAGACAGGAATTGATTTGGCAGCTGAGGTTGAATTCTTACAGAGCTCCGGGTCTTAATGACAAGGTTTCTCTTTCGTGCATACTGTAATTAAGAAGTCTACTGAGATAGAGCAATGGCCATCTGATGTTTGTGTTGATGGTAGTTGCACATATATTGGCGTGTACTTATTTCCATTTGTCTACATGTTCGTACGAGATTTAAGCAAGCATTATATTAACACAGCATGTTTTTATAAATCTGGAAATGTGAACGTTGGGGTAACATTTCATGATTGTTCGATTTTTTACTGGATTAGGTTAATTTTATATTAGTCTAAGTAAGATTTTTACATGTCCAGCATTTGAGGATGTTGGTTTTTATTTAGTAGGTAATATTTGATTGATCATGTATAAAAGTTTTTTTATTTTTAACTTGCAGTTTAGTTATTTATGGTATAGTCCCTTTAAATGTTAATTAGTTTTAACATGCGTTTGTAAAGGGAGATGTATATATGGGTGTGGGTGTTTGCTCTGTTTGTCTGAAGATGTTCGGCTATCAGTTGAACGAAAAGCTTTGTGGAAATAAATTATTGCTTAATAAGTTTGACTTCAGTTCTGCTCTTGCCTGGAGTTTTCTTGATGTGTGTTCCAGTGTGCCTTGTGGATTTAACTATCATCAGTCTAACATGCTGAATTTCTGCCCTCCCTTAAACCTTCCTCCTCCTCGACATAGGTTTGCAATCAAGAAAATAACAGTAATCTTTTCATGTATACTAATGAATTTGGAGGGGGAAGGTCTTTGTTTTACTAAACTCTTTTTACATTGGGTGTTTGTAAGAAAAATGGTGGTAGTGGTTGGCAGTCAATGCACAACTATATATAAGGTAAGATGTTTAATGTTAACCTAGAAACAACACTCATAAATAATGCAAAGCATCTGACAGTTTTCTTTGCCAATCTTATACCCACAAGCACGAGCCCTTAGACGTGGCCCAGGTAGACTAGGAAGCCAAACATACCACATAACTTTGAGTGAATTACATCCTCACTTTCTGAAAAATCCTGGAAATCTTTCTGAAAAGAGTTCAGTGTAACATGGCAGTCCATTTTGTTCACTGCAGTGTTAGGGCAGTCAAGAGATTATGAGTCTAGTACTATCTGGAATAACAGCTGCAAGCAAAGTGAGTAAAATTGTACAGGAGTCCGCATAAACATATACTGTAATTTTATAAGTATAAAGCATGCCCAACACATATCATAACAACAAAATCATATTCTATAGTTTCTTTGCATATATATCCAAGACAAAAACTAATCCTACAATAAAAACCAAAATTGAAATTATTAATACAGTTTTAAAAATATACAATCCACTAAGTTTTAATTAGTGAGGACCATGATGTCAACAGAATAAAGTTTAAAACAGTGTACATTACTTACACCCACTGGATGTGGTTCTTGGATCGCTTCTGAATTAGACTAATACCATCTAGTACATTGGTGATATCATAAACACGTCTTTTTCGTACTGCTAATGTTCTTGCTACCTGATTTAAGTCAAGAATTCCATCTGGTGCATCTTTGACCAGTTCCATAAATCTTTTTGTGAGGTACACCAGGGAGGCATCAAACCGAGGTTTTGTAACTTTGACATTTTCTTGAAAGAAAAACACAGAAAAGGATTTTTTTTCAAATTATTACAGCATTTACACTGATTACTACAGCTATGAAAGTAACAATCACACTATTTAATAGTATAAAAAGAGATTCACTTCAAAATGTCATCTTTCTGCTAATGTTACAGTGCTTCCAATATATACTACACATAAGAGTCTATGAATGCAGTCCCAAAGGTAAAGTGCCTTAGTAGTAAAATATTCCTGAGGTCTTCGATACATATTATGCAAGAAACAGTTTTGTTTTTTTAAGATTACATTAAACAAGTCAGTATATATTATCAATTAAATATGAACATGATGGCAATACGTTTAACACAGAAAAAACTTATTTGGAGACACAGGTTCTCTCTGCTAAATGGTTAAGGACAGTTCAGCACAACTATCAACTAGAAAACAATGAGTTTAGGCTCGGTTATATAAATTGCTACAAACCCTAAATCAAAACCTATATATGAAATGAAATCAGGCTCATTCAGAGATAGTAACTGCATTAAGAAACAGAAGGACACAAACTGCATTTAACAAATCAATTAAAATACTTTCACAGGAGAAAGGAAATATGTGGGTTGTCCCAAACAATCTAATTTTCTGTATCCAAGATGTGCAAACTAATGCGGATTTTATTTCCCTCCGGGAAAACAGAAAGGCAGGGTGGATGGAGTCAGAGGGATCGAACTTTTCTGTTAAGGGGAACTGTGTTTGCAGGTTTACACAGTTCCTAACACAACACAGCAGGCAAACAAGCTGTCTGTCAAATACAAGTATGATTGACACATGCAGCACAACTAACAGGATCAGGAACCTGAACACCTGAAATATATCTCAAGCCTTTCAATACAGCCTCACAATATAATTTTATTTTTTGTAGGAATATACTCTGGTGACATACTACATATCTCATAATCTGTAGGATGGGGATATTTACATATGTGCTACACTACTTCAATTTACATTTAGATTACCAGACATTCAAAAGTCAATTACAATGTGTTTTGCTGGGAAATTTAACTATTACAATGTGGACTTCATTTACTAGCAAATTCACCAGTACAAATGCTATGAAACACAAGTCAACTGAACATGTGTGCATAAAATGATCATTTAACAGATGAAAATACATGCATACAAAATCCCACTGAACACAAAGTACTATTAGGATTTCACTCACGCCATCCGTAACTCTTCAAAAATTTCTGAAATGGTATCAGAGGACTTCTATGAATGTGGTCACACAGCAACATCCCAGCTGTAGCCAAGCAGGCATCCCCTGCATCTGCATTAATAATTACACCTTGAGGAAAAATAAGATGCCCTTCCCCTTAATTAACCAAAAGCCCTGCATGAAATAGAATATCAAGAGCACAAAACATTTTACATTTCTTTTTTCTTTTTGCACATAGATGCAACACTACGTAAAAGAATAAAAGCAAAAAGGATACAAATAGGAACTAACTGCAACATTACTTTTCAAAGATAAATAAATAGGAGAAGCACTAGGATTTCTGAAGCAGGTCCGAGTCCACCACTACATTTGTTTGATTTCTGAAGCAGGTCCGAGTCCACCATTACATTTGTTTGTGTCTTTCGGCTTTTCCCGGTTAGGGGTTGCCACAGCGGACCTCCAGTCTGCTAATGATTGGTAGTTGATTTTTATGTGCCGAGTTACCAGCCCTGACGCACAACCTTCAACGAAGGTATGCCCATTCATGCATGTCTCCACGCAGAAGACGCTCTAGCTGCGAATTGAACTGGACAGCATCTTACTGTGAGGCGACAACGCTACTGCAGCACCCCCACCGCGGGTCTCTGAGTCCACCATTACATAAATTGCTGAATTCCTTGGCCCCCTATTTTAAAACATTCATCAACCTTTTTTTTGCTTCCACTAACTAGGCCCTTACCCAGTAGTGCTGATGATTCAACCATTACCTGCACAGGCAAACAATCTCAGAGCTTTAAGATATTACCCAGCTTCCTGTTGCCTCCACTGAAGCTTGTCCTCAAACAATCCAACCTTGTACTAAACCCTTAAACACACACATCAAGCTAATACTACACATTCATAACTCTAACTCTGGTGTAAAAACATCCTTCATCTAATACTCCACAAAATGCAGAAAATCTCACCTTTCATGTAATACAGTATTAGCAATGAAAAAGACTGCCACATTTTTATTTTTGTGTGTATACATTCAAGGGATGTTCTTGAATGGAGAATCTTTCCCCGGGTATGTAATGATACAGTTTGATAATTTTGAGATCTATGGTAGGTATGGTTTGCAACTATCCCATGTTCACAGAGGTAGCATTCATTGGACTCCAGGTCTGAAGCTGGCTTTGTAAGTCATAATAACCACAGTAAATGTTCGTTTTACACTGTTTTTCTAAACAGCTTACAATACAGTAATTACTCCAGGTAAACATACACTGTGCTAACCTTCTATGAACCTATAAATCACTGTCACGTGCTGACCGTCATGTAACTTTCAGCGGTTATCTTTTAACAGGCTTACACTTTGACAGTTTCTGCAATTATCAGTGTAAATACAACAAGGCAGCAGCAGATTCATAGAAACATCATTTGGTTGACCCTAGAAAAACACATGGAACAATTAGGTCATAATGAGCACATATTTATAACCCCCCAAAATTTAATCAGACTGCTAAATGACATGGCTGTGTAGGTGTTGATGCATGTGAACACAAGTGCTGAACAGAAATAAAAGCTATGCAGCACATACAAACTGTGCCCCATGTATCCATTCTAGTTTCCTACATACTGGGAAAGCTAGAGATCTTAAATAAATATTTTACCAAATTATAAGACTTGTTTTAATCCTTTGCATTCTTAAAGCCTTTCATTATTTTGACCCTACTGCGTTCTGGAGAACATTCTACTTGTAATCCACCACCATTTAGTTTAAAGAAAGAAAAAAGGTTTCTCTGTTTTTGATATCTACCCCCCACACACACACACACACATATATAGATACAGATATATAGACAGAGCTATATATATATATATATATATATATATATATATATATATATATATATACATGGGTCTACTTTAGATGAATGAAATGCCATTTACCCAAAACCCAATTCACCAAGACAAGAAAACTGACAGCAGCACAACACCAATGTCCCGGAACAGACTATTCACCTCACTAAGTAACTGCTTGGCCATCCTGTTGAATTTTGTCCCCTACCCCCACAGTAGTGCAATCTCAGAGTTGGCATATATAGTTGGGGGTGCAAAGCCCCCCACATGGGTGGGTTTGTTTTTCTTCTGTTTTACTTTTTGTTTCGGATGGCCGAGTGGTTACTTACCTGGAGTGAAAAGTCAGTGTTCAGGGACGTCAGTGTTGTGCTGCTGTTGGTCTTCTCATCTTGGTGAATCAGGTTTCGGGCAAGTGGCATTTTGTTCATCTAAAATAGATCCATAGTTTTATATATATATATATATATATATATATATATATATATATATATATATATATACACATATATACATACATATATATATATATATATATATATATATATATATATACACACACACACACACACACACACGTATACATATTTATGATATATATATATATATATTTTTTTTTTTTAAATAAGATGGTAGTCTCCTTCGAGTCCCTTGAGTTACTCTCTTCTCTGTTTCTTCAAGGCTATACTTAAACATTCTTGATGTATAAACAATGTGTCTGCTCAGATGAATGGGTTACTTGGTACCACACATTATGAGTTTTTTTTTTTTAGCTGGAAAAACAATAAATGTATGGTACACATCAATAATTATACTGTAGTGCATGGTGTGTTTGGTCATTACACTCCGATATTTGGAAAAATACAAACCAGTTTAGTGTCAGAGTGCTATGCGACCTGACCTTAAATGTTAAGCATTCCTTGCTAAAGTTCTGTAGTGCATGGTGTGTTTGGTCATTACACTCCGATATTTGGAAAAATACAAACCAGTTTAGTGTCAGAGTGCTATGCGACCTGACCTTAAATGTTAAGCATTCCTTGCTAAAGTTCTAAGGTCTAGGTCTAGCACACAGCAGTAAAATCTACCCGTAATAACCAGCAAATGACAGCAGGAGAATAAAAGATCCTTTTCCACCTGCTGTCTGTACCAGTAACATGTCCCCAAGCTCCTCTAATGAACTTGGGAACTTGACAGAATAACAGAATTTGTGTTGGCATCTATTTTCTGAAGGATACAAACTCGAACTCTAATGAATGTCATTATTTAGCTACTTTAGACCCAAGTGGCTTGTCTGAAAACCACAGATTTTGAGGAACAAACCAGAAATATGAAGCAATAATATGGATGTTCTGTGAAAATCTGGACAGTTGAGAGGCAGGCAATATAAGTGTAAACATGACGTGCAGCGTCACACTGTCTTTCTGACAGCATTCACTAAGTGTTTTATCGCTTTGAAAGCTGCCACAACATTTTGCGATGTTTTCCCCTGTAACTAGTAGTACATTGAGCAGATGAAGCTCCATGTACTACAAAGAATGATTGTCTCACTGATCATAACTTTATATTGTGTTCTCGACATGGATGCCAAGATTCATCTCTCGAGCTTCGCTCTCAAGGTTATGATCAGCGACCCGATCATAATCCTCTATAATAACTCGAACCATAAGGTGATTACATGGTACCGGATGGTATGAAATGAAAGCAGATATAAAGCTGCAAAAGTTGTCACTGATACCAGCTGTCTGATTGCTACCATTTGGCAGATACTTAGACCTTTCAGTAATAAAACATGCATAATGGCATACTTCTCAAATTCATGTACATATATCTGGCACTGAGTACATGGGTGGATTGCGAGTCTGTATTTCATGCACCCAGTGACCAGGGGGGTCATGAATGGCTCCTTACACCAGTGGAGTACATGGGAACACAATTTACGACTTTTTTTCCCCTGGAAATATTAATATATACCATATGTTCATAATTACATTAATAACTTTAACTGGAGGGTTTTTACATTTTACGCCATGGTATGGAATAAAAGTATACACAACGCTTTAAAAAAAAAAAAAATTTGCACTGATACTTGGTGGTAACTAGCAATTTATTTATTTCCATTTGTTTACTGGGAAGGTCCACTGGGCTGAGTTGAGCCCATTTTCAGTGCAGGCCCGGGGGAAAAAAGCTCCACATGAACAACGATTTACAACAGAATAGTAACAGTAGCAGAAAAACACAATCTTTTGAACATTTAGATGAGCAAAGGTGAGAAATTAGATACAACAAGAAATGAATTACAGTGCAATATAATATTCCAAATGTAACACATACGGACTTGTACATAGATAAATGTCTGCTATGGTTACAAAATTATTATAACTATGCACACAAGTACGTATATTTACTTGCTCAATATAAAATTACCATTACATCTAGCTGATAATAATGATATTAATGTTGTGAAGTGGCGTGTGTACTGAATAATTTTCATATTTGAACTTTTTTGCAACAGTTTTCATTTTTGAGATACATACATTTGCTTACAGCTAGACTGAAAGAGTGCTTTCAAAGAATTTTATCTCAAGCAAAGGCTGTCCAGTCAGGAACTCTTTTAGGTGTCAGGAGGTGTGAAATTCCACGCAGACTAGTTGTGAAAATGTTAAATTCCCTTAGCCTCAACTCAATACATCCTCTTCTTCAAAACTCAACAGCATACTTGAATACATAAATGCTTTAATTCTTCCCAGAAAGTGAATTGCTTTTCTGAATGCTACCGGAATGTGAAATGCTCTACTGCCATTTACATTAAGTATATATATCATGACACTTCCTTATTACGGTCTCCAACAACTGCTACTATGACATCACCTACTATTATGCATTATGATACTTACCTTTTAAATGAGCAATTCACAATGTTCTATTCTGTCTGTGTACTTTATATGTAAATTTCTGTACCATATATTTTGTATGTATGTTTACTGCAATATATACAGCATACTTATTTCAGGGCCAGGGTATAGAGGCTCCAAAAAAGTCAGAAAGAATAAATGAACAAATAAAAACAAATATGGCCAAAGAAAATTGTTCTATCTAGTTTATCTCAGACCCATGGCTTGCCCCTACCAGACAAGCTACATCAATGATCATTTTTCCACGGTAATGCAATGTCCCTTGCTGTCATACGAGGCTTGCCTCCCCACCCCCAAGTAGGCAGGCATTTTTCAGCTATGCACATATTTGATATTTGACTTTGGTCGAACTAAAAGAAAAGAAATAATGTTTAGGCATTTCAGCCTCTTGCTCTCAGACACACACTGTCCCTCTCCAACAAGCAATATCAAAAATCTTTAAGAGTGAACATATAATTGTTCAAACAGTATGCCTCCTCACATCAAAAAATAGTCACTTTCTAAACGTGTACACCTTTGATGCCAGAATACAATAAAACCAAGACAAAGGCCACATTAATTATATTCAACTTGCTGATCTCAGACAACACACACTGACCTTCCATGACAAACCATGTCAAAGATTATTAAACAGAGATCATCTAACTGCCCACTGTTTTCATGGGCAGCTTGATCCTCACCTCAAAGACTGATTTTTTGCCCCCTGAATGCCTTAATGTAATCTAAAGTGAAAAATAATAGCCATAGTAAATTAATTTGCTGCTCTCTGACACACACACCCCTTCTTCATGACAAGCCATTTCAAAAATTGTGTAATTATGCAAATGTTTGTGTGTCATGTCTTACTTAAAACTGAAATGAGAGCGGTGTCTCAACAATCCAGAATTATGTCCAGTCTAGCCATGCTGCCTTGGGCCCTTAATGTTCCTTGCTATTTCTTATCTGTCACCTCCAAACCTGACTATCTGGGTGTAGCCCCTGCCAAGTTTGCCCTGTATAACTCTACTCTCCTACTGGCATCAACTTCGGCACTGGCATAGACAGAAATACTAACGTCGAGCAATAGTGCTAAAAAAAAAAAAAAAAAAAAAATAGACCTCATTGAGACTCTAAACACCAAAACATCAACTCAGAGCCATACTGTATTAAAACTAGCAGCCGTAATGTTGAACATTGCTATGGGACCAGACACTGACAGGGTTGGAGCTGGCATCCTCTGGACAATACCTACTGAACAAACAGTTGGTACCAGAGAGCGAAGAGGAGGTGACCTAGTAAGTGACAAAACATTACCAACCATTTTCTGGTTCCCACGAATGGAGCAGAGTAGTAACATCAGGAAACAATCTAAGCTCTCAAAAAGGCCTTTGCAAACCAGTCAAAATTAATTGCAGTAGGCAAAGAAGAGGAGGCAGGCCTGGGTGTAGGTGACTTCATGCTCTAATGTGCAGGGAAAATCCCTAGCATGATAGCATGATTGTGGTGCAATCATATTAATCACTTGTTACTGTTTTTGAGTGCGTCTCAAACCTTTACAATATGTTTGAATCAGTTCATTAATAGTAAATGTAAAAGTGGGAGACACGTGGCTGACAGAACTGTAATAAAGAGACTTCGCCATTTTTATAGTAAGATAGCAAACTTGACAGGATTTTTAATGCTTGTGGAGAGGGGGATGAAGAGCCCAAATGTTCAGAAAACCTTTCACAGACAAACTGTTAGAGTAGAATTTGCAGTTGTCTTTTTCTTCTCAAAAACTGATGCAACATACTCTCAGCAAATCTAATAATTTTTAGATTATGCAACTCTCCAAGACAATACAACACTCCAAGACAATACAACACAAGTGCCTGTACTGGCACTCAACTGACACAAAAAAAAAAAAAGAGATTTGTGAGAAAAAAAAAAAAACTCTTGAAAGTTTTACTAGAAATCACAGAGAAAGATACCAGATTTTTTCCATACACAAATTCATGAAAATTCTTCATAAGAAGCCAAATACATCAGTCTATGTCAATTTTCCACATTTAGCACAACAATGAAGATATGGAAAGGCTTCACACTGCAGTAAATTATGAAAAGGGAGAGGGTGCCATAAAAAAAGTACTTGCAGAGTGGTTCTTATATCTGCTGGCATAAATCCTGGTGCCAAGTCTCAAGTTGCGTTCTCAGATGGAGTACCTTCTGCAGATCTTTCAAATTCCTCCCTGTGTCTATGCCAGTTCCTTCCACATTCTAAAATCATGACAAAGGTGAACTGGCAATCCTCCAAATTTAAGTGTTAATGCAGTGGGGTGTGGGTAACCTTTTCTGCCTTGTGCACACTGATTATATGAAGAAGCTCCATTTTTTGGAATCTGTTATGAATGAACTTAACTTCCTTCAGGACTATGCCAAGTGTGAGTTTTTTAAATCCTGTTTAGAAGATACAAATTACATTACAGCTCTGAATTCCCTTCCCATTTTAAAGCAATTACATTTTAAAAGGGAGCTGCAAAACATCACTCCTGACTTCATCAGGTACAGTTCCACCTTTGAAAATGCTTATAACTCCTCCTTACCAATTTTTGTGCACAACATCAAAGGGACATCACCATTCAAGAATCACTGCCTTACTCGTTTTTTTTTTTTTTTAATATACACACTCATGCATGCAAATACATGCATATGCTAATGAGGACAGTGAGCACTCAAATTTTTGCATTCATGTTTTGGAATAGTTCCTAGTGTGTTTGAAATGTATGGGTTTTTTTTGGCAGGTATATATACTCAAACTTGCAAAAAGGGACCACCTCCAAACAATTTCACAACTGTGGCAATTGGCTGCAGTACTTCTGTTGCAGTTTTGACTTCCTAATTCAGACTTCCCTTATCAACTGCACCTCCTAAATACTTGAATAAGCTATTTACTATTTCCCTTCTGCATCGGTCAGCAGGTTTTCAGCTTCTTTTCATTTCTCCCCATTTGTTACCATGACCACTGTCTTGTATGACCACTGTCTTGTCTGTACTTCTAGTAGAAGAAACAATTTTTTTTACATTTAATTTGTGCAACTTACAAAGTACAGATCTCAGGTTAGCCCTGTTAGCATGAATGGTAAGGGAATGCCACGGTTAAAGCGACTGGTAAGGCAGGCACCATCTCAGTGGGATTCATACAAGACAAAACATGATATATAACCTAAAGGTGAGCAGGTGTGGATCTGCATAGCTGCCTGAGTACCTATCAGAACATTACCTGATAAGGTGGGGAGTGTAATGGGGTAGCTACACTGCCAACACCACTTATACAGACTTATTTCTAAATTCAGCACTTGTACAATGTGGGGTTATATATTTTCGTACCGTGACCACTCCTACATGGATGTTAAAAAAAAATACAGACCAATGAACATGACACCAATACATGGTAAAAAGTATCCTGTCTCTATGCAAGGAGATCTGCAATGCTTTTGGTGTACTCCTGTACTGTGCTGCCACTGGATATACACCAACCAGTTTTACCTAGTGCCAAGTTTTGTTAATTTAGTTGCATGGGTCTAAAGCATACCACAGACACTGCCAGGAGCAATTCAAGAGAGTGCCAGGTTCCCTGGCCATGCATGAAGACTCAAGATACTTACCATGACATGCAAATACAGCGACCTGCTACTGCTGCAGGTGTTCCTCTTGTGCTGTCATGATGCTGTTGGTCTTTGGGGTGGGAGGGCAGCTCAGCAAAGGTTGTACTACCATGCAGGAGTGTGCAGCACTCAGGACATGACCATGCATCCCTTTGTGTAAATATGGACTTGTCTTTTGGATAACAGACAAGATGGTGTTGGAATGGCACATCAAATTTACTTGGAGATCAGGGAAGCAGGCATTTTTGCTGGTCTAAATATGCAGTTGCATTAAATAAATATATGGAAGTCCTCTATTCTATGGTCCACGACTAACAGGATTTGGAATTACGAAACACAGTATGGGTGAAATGTATATTTAGTCCACACCTGGACTCCTCCAGGTACGCAACAGTACATGTAAAAGGTACAACTCAAAGTTTTAGACCAAGCTTGGGAATTTTGTGGGTCTCTGGTACGCACTATTGTGCATGAGACCTACACAGTTTCAGACAACATTCCAAATTGTGGTGATCCATTCTAAGTATTTTAGCTATTTTATTTCATCAGTTACAATTAAAACATAGCAGGAGATGGCAATAACATCCAATCATGTTATACTTAGCAGCAATAAGTCTAAGTAAAAACATTATTGAAGTATTGGGGCTGCTTCTGCAGAGCAAGAAATAAGCTACAACTGGTTAATGCCATCCTTGTGAAATACTACATAGGTTCATAGGTTGGTACTAGGCTATCAGCCCTAGGGCCTATACAAGCCTAGCCATAACAAATCCCTGGCTATTTCTTCCCACATTATTTACTTTCCTGGACCCCTGTCTAGCAGGGCGACTGACGTGATCCCTGGGGTGAATTTCCTTTCTCCCATCCAATCGTCAAGGTTCCTCTTGAAGAGGTCCAAAGAGGCACTCTGCTTGACATGTATGGGCAATCTATTCCAGAGTCTGGGGAGTCTCTGGGTCAGGAACCTATCCCTCCAGCATGTTTTGTTTATTGTGATGACAAGGTTTAGATCCCTGGAGCGTGTAGCTCTGAGGGATTGGGATTTCTTTAAGTGTAGCATGTCCAACAACTCTGGGTTTGACATGGCCTTGTATGTTAAGCAGGGATCGCCTCTGAGTAGACGATATGCGACAGAGTATAGCTGGAGTTTTTTAAGGCGGTCAGCGTAGGGCATCTGCTTTAGGCCTGTGATTCTTTTAGTGAGGTATTTCTGTGGCCTTTCCAGTTGTTGCAGATGTCTTGAGAGGTACATACCAAATGGGGTGTTGTATTCTATAATGGGTCTAATGAGGGATGAGTACATTGGGACAATGACCTCCTTTTTTCTGGATGAAAAGCCCTTCGTGATGAGGTGTGCCACATAGAAGGATTTCTATTTAAAGATTTAACTTCAACAGCACAATGCATTAAATTATAACAATTCAATTGTTTAATAAAATGTAGTACTTTTATTGATATTGTCATGCTATTTTATATAGTGATCTAGATCAAAGTTATAGCCTATCAACAAATCAGTCAATTCACACACTAATTCACTCTTGAACAGACTGATTATTTGAATTCCACCCCTGCACCTCATTATCATCTCTTCTGGTCACGTATTTATTCCAGTTCATTAAAGCCATGTAGCTTATGCCTGAATTATTACAAATCCCACAGCCTTGAAGCAATCAAGCTGACAAACAATGACAAGTGTGTGGAATGCATTAAAATCTATACTCAAAAAAAGAAGCAATACCCAATGTAACCTCTAGCAAAAGATCTCAGCACAAAAATCAAGGATTTTGAAGACGTGCATGAGTGGAATTCAAACACATAAATGTCCATTCCCTACACTATGCACTGGTAAAATGAACAAGTATGGAAGCTATCCAAACAGTTATGAAAGTTGTGAGAAAGAACAGTACAGAAAGATACAAGGACACCCGATTCTCCTCATTTGGGAATACAAGAAAACTCTACTGCAAGGACTCAAGTCATGCGTGATCTCAGCTGTTAATGGGCAGAAACTGAAAAGCTACGTTGATCGTACTCATCAGTAGGGTTAGCACCTGTCCCTCTTTGCGAGGGACAGTCCCACTTTGGGCAGTTGTGTCCTGTGAAAAAACTGAAATATGGCAAATGTCCTGAGATTTTAAGACAAACTATATTTCTTAGGTTTTCTTTAGTAGTTGCATAAAACAGATATTTTGCATCTAAAACACATAAATATTATATGAAATAGCATAAGCAATGCAATTGCTACAAAAAAATAAAAGCTTTTATTTCGGCAAAAAGTGAAGTTCTGTCCTTTGCACTGGCAGTGGGTATGTTTTGTCCTGCAAAATCTCACACTTCTACAAAAAAATATCCCACTTTGAGCATTTGAATAGGTGGCAACCCTATCAGTCAATAGAAATTAATGAAATGCATTGATGCGATCCATAGAAATTAAAGCAAATGCTGCAGAGAAATCAGCA
>NC_056726.1:949624278-949636778 GCF_019279795.1 Protopterus annectens
ATACAATGAAACTAGACTTTAACATACAGAACTGAAGTGAGCACTGGATCAGCTTAATTTTATTCAAATATTAATGCTTCTAATTTGCCTGCATATTTGCATTAAGAAGATATGTTGTGCTCTACCTGCTTTGGGGCACTTTGTTTTTACTACTCTGTTGTAATAGCTGCATTAGCAAACTTGCAAAGAATTACTTCATTTTATATATTCATATTATGTATTTCACTGTACTGAGCAGCAGACTGCTGGAGCAATCAGTGCTGCCATGTCAAAACCCTTGGTTCTCCAGTTCAACTCATAAATGGAACTGGCTTTACCAAAGGCGCCAGTTTCTTCTGACATCAAAAAGACATGCTGATTAGTAAACAAATGTGTGTGCACAATTGTTTGCATGCTCAATGATGGACATGCATCAGATTTAGGACTAGTTCCTTGTTGGTTCCCAGAAACAGACTCCAGCTCCTAGCAACCCTGAATTGGATACAAAAGGTACTGAATCATCATCTTCTTTTGGCTGTTCCCATTAGGGGTCGCCACAGCAGATCACCTGTTTCCATTTCTTCCTGTCCTCTACATCTTGCTCTGTCACACCAACCACCTGCATGTCCTCTCTCACCACATCCATAAACCTTATCTTAGGCCTTCCTCTTTTCCTGTTACCTGGTAGCTTCATCCTTAGCATCTTTTTTCCAATATACTTCGCATTCCTTCTCAGCACATGTCCAAACCAACATAATCTTGCCTCTCTGGCTTTGTCTCCAAACCTTCCAACCTGGGCTGACCCTCTAATATATTTATTCCTAATCCTGTCCACCCTCGTCACACCCAGTGCAAATCTTAACATCTTTAAGTCTGCCACATCCAGCTCAAACTCCTGCCTTTTTGTCAATGCCACTGTCTCCAACCCATATAACATAGCTGGTCTCACTACCCTCTTGCAGACCTTCCCTTTCACTCTTGCAGGTACTCGTCTGTCACAAATCACTCCTGACACTCTTCTCCACCCACTCCATCCTGCCTGTACTCTCTTCTTCACCTCTCTTCCACATTCACCGTTACTCTGCACTACTGACCCCAAGTATTTAAACTCATCCACCTTCGGCCACCTCTACTCCTTGCATCCTCACCATTCCTCTATCCTCCCTCTCATTCACACACATACATTCTGTCTTAGTCCTGCTGACCTTCATTCCTCTTCTCTCTAGAGCATATCTCCATCTCTCCAGGGTCTCTTCCACCTGTTCCCTACTCTCACTACAGATCACAATGTCATCTGCAAACATCATAGTCCATGGGGACTCCTACAAAAGGTACTGAATACAAGTGAATAATATTTAACTGTACAGTATTTTTTCCTACCCAGATCTCCAAGAATTAAAAAATGGACTCTTGTCTTGCCGACCTTAACATGCTTAAACATACAGAACAACAAACCTACTCTGCATCACAGAAGACTCAAAAGGAAAAAGACTGCATACAAGTATACCACCCATACAAATTTTTGCCTCTACCAATTATTCTACACTTCTACAACTACAGTTTCAGACTGGCTATAATGTGATGTAAATCTGATTTTACTATCCTTAACTGTGTACTTTTTGGAGACTTACTAGCACATGTAAATGCACTTACGTTGTCCAATTACATATTCACTCTTACCCTTGTAGATCGTAAGCTTGAGCTACTCAACATTAGGAACAAATATACACTTAGAAAGTTGCTAGAGCAGGTTTTCCATTTGCATGCATCTTCTGAATTGGTCTGAAACTCAATGCACGTCATTATGTAGTGACTTCCACTTTCAAATATTTGCCAGAAAATTACAAATTTTATGCAGAACAGACCAAAAATATGGGACTAAAATCTGGACAGTTGAGAGATATTAAGGTGCCTTAAAATCATCATAAACAACGCTAGCCAAAGAAACCTTGCAAAAATTTCTTTTATCACTGCTGCCTGCTTTGAACTACGACTGAAACCCATAAAAACTCACCCTTTCCAAGAAGCTGTGAATTATAACGCAAAATAATTACCGCAAGTATACTTCAGATTCACAAGCAGGATGCAAGCCCTAAAAATTCAAGTTTATTGAACAAAATTATGAACCACAAACATTCAAAAGTATTTTTTAGCTAGTACACAAACCCTGTATATTAACATTTATTGAGCATGCAAATGCTGCAAAATATTTAACCCAAGTACATTTTAAATATATATATATATATATATATATATATATATATATATATATATATAGTACAAATAACAGCAGTAAAAAGTACCCAAATAACAAAAAATTAGTATCGTTCAAATAATAATAACAAATAGACTACTTACTTCTAAAAGCCCGTACACGATCACCCATTTTTAAAGATTAACCAACGTCGGGAAAGAAGACCATTAAGTCATTAATACCATTAATTCTTTAAAATCAGAAAAGTACCAGAACAAATTTGATGGGACAGTCTGCTGAGAACAGTAGCAACAATTACAAAGAAAACATATTTGCAGGGTGAAAGTCAGTCGACCAGTATATTTACTAGTGTAACAAAATTCCTAGTAACACATTTGATACTTTGTTTCGTATTATTTTCAATATCCTGTTTTCACATGTTCACGCGTGCGCTACACAAAACAATAATAGTCATGTGATCTACTAGGACCCTTTGACCGATGATCTAATTGCCCGGGAATAAAAACAAGATGCTGATTGGTGGACGCGTTGAATGTCTTTTGACAGGTTTTAGTAACTAAAGTCTGCATGTAAGTCGAAGCACCTAATGTTGACCCGAGCTCCAACAAAATATGTTTTATAATTCTGCGATAGGCGTTTTTTAACGATTACTTCCTTTGGAAAGGCATTAATATTTAAGCACAGGTTTGGTAGCGCATTCTTCGTATAGTATTGTGATTTCTATTACATGTCTGTAATTAATAGACCCTCCTACATTTTATTATATATTTTTTGAGTTGTTGATATTTCTATAACTTGGATTTAAAATCAAACATAGTTAATTTTGCCATAGCTGAATCAAACAAGCAATCCTAGTTCCACTGGCTAGTTTCAGTAAACGATAACAAGATGGGAAGTGATGTAATTTGCTTTAAAAGACATGTACCACATCTAAACTTTCACTGTGAAACACAAACACAACATATGGAAACGCCCCCAACTGGATTTTACTGAACACGTGCCTCAAATGTATATATTGTCTTTAAGAATGCCAGTTACAACAACGATAATAAAGACACTATTGCTGATAAGGGGCAGGCGGCTGACATCTTCATTATAAGCTCTCATTTATGCGGGGAAAAAGTACATACAGATGGGGAAAAGTTAAAGTCAGGCATTTGAACCCCCCACCCTTTCAAGTGATACAGCTTGCAATATATTGTTAGCTTGACTCCATATTCCACTATATTTATACAGATGATATGTTCGGTGAATTTAAATGTATTTGTTTTTCTAGTTGGGAGGGTAGCCTAATGGTTAAGGTGTTTGCCTTGCAAGCACAAAATTCAGGGTTTGAGTCTCACAAGGGATAATTGGCTAGGCTTAAAATGGCTCGCAAGGGCAGTTAGCTTAGTACTAACCTATGAACCTATTAACTGGGATGAGGTTCATTTTCAATGAAGAGCGTGGAGCACATCTGGTTAAGTGAATAAATCAGAGTAGGTAAATGGAGACTGAAGGTGTCAAACCAAGACTATAGGGTGAAGCATGTTAGCAATTCACATCCTTTTTTTAAACATCATTATTTATCAGTTAAGGTATAGGTTCATAGGTACCCACTAGGCTACTGATCTGTTAGGATCTTAAGAAGCCTAACCTTACATTCCAATGGTAGTTTTTAGTCCTTAAAATATTTTGTATATTAATAACCTGGAGACAAGCTGAACAAGGATATTTTAGAGGCAATTCACATTTCCCTTCAACGTGACAGAAACGGGGTGCTAAAATGGGGGTAGGGAGTGAAATTGTGGCTACCCATCCATTTGTCCATATTACATTTGAGCAGAGTAAGAGAAATAGTTTGCTTTATATGACACTGAAGACGCGGGTACACATACATTATTAGAAAAGACAACACAGTAGGTAGCAAACTTGTCTCTTATATTGAAGGCTGTGGGTTCTATTCCCACACCAGGTAGATTGGCTGCTTGTAGAACGCCAGAAGGGAAGCTCTGTATTTCTGAGTGAGCTGCCCTTCAGATGAGAGGGTAAACCACATCAGCGTGAGTTAATGGTAATTTTAGTAGAAGTAAAAGATCCCATAGCACCTACTAAAATAGTAGACGAAGCTCTGGCTAAATTTCTCCTAGTAGTATAAATACCACCTTGAGTATCCCATAAAAGAGGCTACTGTGACTAACACAGGATAAATAATGAACATTTTTCATTTTCATGCATTATACACTACATATATATTTTCTTTTCTTTTTTTTTAATAATTATTCACTACAACATTACACAAATTGCTGATTCCTGCCATCCCTTAAAACCCAAGCCCCCTACCAAACATTATTCTGCATGTATTGTTGCCACAAATTTAATTTATTGCAATGTAATTTGTTTCCTCCTATTTCTAGAGATCCCACTTCCAGGCTTAATCCTCTTCACTAACTACCAAACCAAATACATTTCATACTTTGACTTTGACTAAACAAAATGCCATGCCCCTTCTTGTGTGTATTACTATAATTTAAGTATAGGAAACATTTAGTTTAGAGCACCATAAAATCTGAAGACTTGGAATCTTAAATGCTTTAGAGTACTCAGTAATATATAGCAGCAGCGCAACCATTTTATATTGGTGCCGTCTGGCAGTCCATCTGGCATTCAGTCAGTGCAATCCAGCACTGCATCCAGAACTCCAATCAGAATTCTTGCTGAATTAAATGGGTGAAAGCCCATTTCACTGAAACACATTTTAACTGATTTTCTAAGGACTGGGCTGAGGGTTGGAATAATTGTTAAGGTGTTTTCGTCACAGACACAAGGTAAAGGTTTGATTCTCACCTTTGAGGGAAATTAGCTAGGCTTCAAATGGCTCAAAGGGCAACTAGCCTAGTGCTTGTCTATGAAAACCAGGTAAACTGAATATCTGACATATCAAACTCACCCAAGAAAAAATGTTTCAAAAATAATACTTTGTAGAGGGCAAGCCCCTTTCTCCTCCATCATCATTATAGGTTAAAGATTCATAGGAGATTACTAGGCTAACAGCTTGACAGCCTTTACAATCCTAGCCAATATAACACAATTTACCCGGTATATGTCCACTAGGGGCAGGAGGAAGGCATGGGTTAGTTGTCTATGCCTTGGGTATTTGTACAGATTTTACCAATTGCCCCTATCCATAAAGAACACAGGCACCACCTTCTGTGTGAATTTAAGGCTCCCCATCTATCAATCCAGACTGGCCTTGAAGAGGGCCATGGAAGGACTTTGCTTAATGTGAATAGGAAGCCTATTCTACAGAAGTGGCAGATTCTGGAACATGTATCTATCTCTTCAGCATGTTTATAGGTTCATAGGTTGGTACTGGGCTATCTGCCCGAAGGCATATATTAGCCCAGCCACGTTGTGCGGTATTCACTGCCCCTTTAGTAGTTCCCTAGACCCTTGTACTAGCAGCTAGTACCCTTGGCCCCTATCTAGTAGTGCTGTTGGTGTGATCCCCGGTGTGAACTTTCTGTTACTCATCCACTCATCAAGGTTCCTCTTGAAGAGTGATAGTGAGGGGCTCTGTCTTATGTAGATCGGGACCCTGTTCCATAGTAAGGGAAGTCTCTGTGAATGGAATCTATCCCTCCAGCATGTTCTATTCATTGTTGTGTTGATGTTTATATCCCTAGAGCATGTAGCTCGAGTAGATTTGGTTTTGCTAAGATGGAGCATGTTCAACAATTCTGGGTTGGACATGGCTCTGTACGTTAGACAGAGATCGTCTCTGAGAAAGCGGTATGCTACAGAGAACAGTCTTAGCTTTTTCAATCGTGCTGCATAGGGCAACTATTTGAGGCCAGTAATCCTCTTGGTTAGGTACCTCTGTGGTCTCTCCAGCTACTGGAGATGTCTAGCCAGGTACATTCCAATTGGTGCATTGTACTCAATAATGGGTCTGATGAGGGAAGAGTAGAGGGGCACCATTACATCCTTTGATTTTGATGCAAACCCTTTCGTGATCAGATGGGTCACATAGAAAGATTTTCTAACCACTTTGGCAACAAGGTCATTAAAGGAAAGCTGACTATCTACTTAGGTCCCTAGATCCCTTATTTCTTCTTCAGATTTCAGGGGATTACCTCCTATGTTGTAGTTTGCGGGTACTCTGTTTTTTCCAAAGGGGATTACTACGCATTTTTTTGCATTTAGCTTGAGACCATGGCTTTGACACCATGCATCAGTCTCATTTAGGCCCTTCTGGAGGATCTCCATGTCGGCCGGACACTCTGTTATAGCACCCAGTTTGCAGTCATCTGCAAACTTAGTCAGCCACAGCCCTTCTGTGCTTGCCTGTACTTCTGGGAAGTACATGCCAAACAGGAGGGGCCCCAGGACAGAGCCCTGAGGCACACCACTCGTTACTGGTCTGGATTCGGGCATAAATCCCGCTACTCTTACTTTATGGGATCTGTCTGAGAGCCAGTTTGCGATCCATCTTGTGATGTAAGGGTTTATGCCCAGGCTGGTGAGCTTAGCAATAATACCTGAATGGAGAATGGTGTCAAATGCTTTAGCAAGATCAAGGTAAGCCGTGTGTACCTCCTTTCCCTTATCTATAGCCTGTGTAACTGTCTCAAAGAAATCCACCAGGTTCAGGAGGCATGATCTGCCCTTGACGAAGTCGAACTGTGTGGGGTCCAGTGACTGGAGGTTCCCAATCTCTCCATTTATGAGTTCCATAATGATTCGCTCCATAGCCTTACAGATCAGACTGGTCAGGCTTATTGGTCGGTAGTTCCCAGGGTCAGTTGTGGCCCCACCTTTGTGTAGCGGGACCACCGCTGCCGTGCACCATTCTACGGGCACATATTCTGTGGAGAGGCTGAGACTGAACAGGGTATTGAGATGCGGGGTTAATTCCTTTTGGAGCTCGCGTATGACACAGCCTGGGACACCATCTGGTCCCATGGAGGCAGTGTTTTTAGCTTTAGATAGAGCCTTGTTAACCAACGTATCAGTAATATTTGGACTTACATAGTCCCCTGGAATGGCAATAGGCCCTGTAGGTGGTGAGGGGGGGAGAAATTTGCACTGAATCTGTTAGCCAATATGTTGGCAATGTCAGAAGGGTCAGTGTATTTTGTTCCATTTTGTACTAGCTCAGAACAGACCTAAGCGTTGCCATTTAGGTTTTTGACGTAGCCATAGAAGGCCTTATGATTATCCTTGGCAACTTTATTTTCAAAATTAGCTTTAGTTGACTTGATGAGGGCCCTCAATTTCTTACTAATGCTGATCAGGGATGATTTTTCTACTTGAGATTTGGCCTTATTTTGTATAAGTCTCCTCCTTTTATTGTAAAGTTTGCTTATGGCCGGGGTCCACCAGACTGGTTTCTTCTTGCTTGAGGAAGGAGTTTTGTTTGACAAACTGACTAGGTTGTCAGATCCCTGGAACTGGTGACCTTCATACTGTTTTTCCTGCAGATATACAGCTGCTCCATCACGGCTGGATTTGTGAGTGCCTTGGAGGTCAAACACAGGTCACCCCTTAGCAGTTGATAGCAGACAAAGTAAAGGGAAAGGGCTTTCAGTCTATCCATATAGGACATGTGGTTCACACCATTCATTTTCTTTGTGAGGAATTTTTGAGGTTGCTCCAGCTGTTGAAGGTGTCTGGTCAAGAACATTCCAAATGACATGTTGTACTGAATTACTGGTCTAAAGAAGAGTATATACAGTGGGACTATAATCGCCCTAGATATGGATGCCATACCTTTACTTATATGTTGTGCCACATAGAATGGCTTCCTTACCACTGTGGATATGTGACCACTGAAGTTCAGACTACTATCTACCTGGGTACCCAGAACCCTTAACTCTGAGTCTACACTTTGAGGTGTGTTGTTAATGTTGTAGTTAGCAGATGTATTTGCTTTACCCAAAGGGTGCAATAATGGATTTCTTCACATTTAGTTTCAGACCATGGTTCTGACACTAATCATTTGTCTGGTTTAGACCTTCTTGAATTATATCTACATCATTGGGGATTCAGTGATTGCCCCCACCTTGCAGTCATCTGCAAACTTTGTCATCCAGAGGCCTTCCACACTGGTCTTAGTATATGCAAATAAATCTGAAGAGGAGTGGTCCCAGCACTGAGTCTTGTGGAACACCAAGTACACAGAAGTAGAATTACCCACTTTGACCACATGTGAGCTGTCCTTGAGCCAAATGGCTATCCACCTGATGATGTATGGATTTATACCCAGTTCTGTGAGTTTATTTTTATTATCTGAATGGGATATTGTGTCAAATGCCTTGAACAGATCAATGTAGGTGATGTGCACTGTTTTAACCTCATCCATGGCCTTAGTGACTTTCTCAAAGAAGTTCACCACATTTAGAAGGCATCATCTACCCTTAATGATGCCGAATTTGGTCGGGTCCAGTGTTTGGTGGTTTCCTACGTCTTTGCTTATCAGGTTCATGATTATTCTTTCCATGGTCTTACAAACAAGACTAGTTAAGCTTATGGGTCTGTAATTTCTTGGATCAGTTGATGGTCTACCCTTATGCAGGGGTATAACCATAGCTGTTCTCCACTCTGTCAAAACAAAGGCTGTCTAGAGGCTATGGTTCAGTAGCAATCCTATTGGGCCTCATAGGTCACTATTCAAATTATTTAAGAGACAATCTGATATAACATTAGATGGGTGACTAACTGGCTCATGGATAAAACCTTTATAGTAAAAATAGGGGAATCCACCTCCAACAGCAGACCTGTAATCAGTGGTGTTCCACAAGGATCAGTCCTCGGACCTCTACTGTTTGGAATCTATTTCTCTGAAGTACAAGCTAACACTAAAGGTCTGTGGCTGACAAAGTTTGCTGATGGCTGCAAACTGGTAGTGGTCATAGAATCTCCCAATGATGTCAAGATCCTACAAGAGGGTCTTACAAAAACAAATGACTGGTGCCAAATTCACGCCCATAAACTCAATGCAAAAAAAATGTGTTATCATCTCTTTCAGTAAGAGCAATGTTCCTGCTAATTACCACATCAATAACAACACCACACATTTAGTGGTGACAGACCTGGGCACATAGGTTGAGAGCAACCTTACCTTTGACCACCATGTCTCCACAGTGGTCAGAAGGGCATTCTATATTGCTCATCTCAAGGGCATTGCCTCCAGAAAAAAGTAAGTTATAACCTCCCTGTATTCTTCCCTCATCAGACCAATAACCAAGTACAAGACCCCTTTTGGCATGTACTTTTCCAAGCACCTGCAGCAATTGGAGAGACCACAAAGGTTCCTCATAAGGAAAATTCAAGGTCTTCAGCAACTACCCTATGTGGATCGGCTGAAATCACTGTCACTTTATTCTCTTTCATATAGACAACTCAGAGGTGATCTCTGCCTTGCATATAAGGCAATCTTTGACCCTGCTTTACTGGAAATGCTGCATATCCATAAGTCAAATAGTACACACATTACTTACTCTAAAGGCCTTAACCTGGTATGTGACAATAACAGAATCTGCTGGAGGGACAGATTTGACTCCCAGAGGTTACCACATCTTTGGAACAGACTCCCGTTTCATGTCAAGCAGAGCACATCATTGGCCCTCTTCGAATGCAACCTGGACGATTGGATGGGTAACAGTAAATTCATCCTGGGGAGTTCCACCTATGTCACTTGGACAGGGCCAATAGGTGTTGATCATGGAAATAAGGGTAAAACTTGGCTAGGTTTGAAAGGGCCCTAGGGTCATTTGCCTAGTAACCTCCTATGATCCTGTGACCCTGTATCATCAGACCCCACCAATACTGTGTTTTTAGCTTTGCAGAGTGCTGTGGCTACCTGTTACTTAGTGATAACTGGTGGAGGAGTGACGGAGCGTATTTCTTAGGGGAGAACTGAGGATGATGCAGGGGGGAAGCTTGAGCTAAACTTATTGGCCAGCAGATTAGCTATGCCTGCCAGCTGGGTGTAGGAGGTCCTGTCAATAAATTGTTGAGTGTTGCACTTAAGATTGCAGACATAGATGAAAAATGCCTTATGGTTATCTTTAGCTTTGGAGGCTATGTTTACCTCAAAGTCAGCTTTTAGAGACTTTACTGGTTCCATGATCCATGTTTAAACTAATGAGAGATTCATTGCTGTGTTGTGCACATTCCTTCTTACTTTTCGACAGGGCTTTCTTCCTTTTGTTGTACAACCTATTAAGACCAAAGCTCCACCAGTGAGACTTGTTTTTGCAGTTTGATCTGAGTGTATTTTGGGCTTAGTACTGCCATTTCCATGCAGTTATTTATGTGGTCATACAGGCTTTATTGCACTGCTCTGCATAAGCTACTGTGTTTTCTGCATTTGGGGGAGCAGGGAATCTAATTATGTCATCGCTTAACAGGGGGTAGTTTGCCTTGGAAAAGCTTTTAAAGTTCTTGGGGTTCACTGTTGGGGGGGGGTGCTCTAGGGTATTTGAATTTATAAAGTCGAGGAATCTTTTGGGCCTGTATGTGAATGGTTGTGTATGCCTCACAGTTAATGCAGAGGTAATTAATATCACTCATGAATATGCTATTTTCTGGATGGTGAGTGATTCAAGTAGCTGTAGGTATGATGTGTGGGAATCTTGCTTCATGGAGGGGGAACCTGTAACTAGCAAGAATTTGGTAATGGATTATTCCCATAGATAATTGGATATGGATTAGTTCTAGCAAGTCATTTTGTTTGACGAATCTTGAGGTAAGATTATCCTTTATGTAGATAGATACATCTCCACCTTTAATTCTTTCACGTTCAGTGGGTGAAGGAAACATATGATACGCATTATAACCATGCACAGCTGGAGAGCTTTCTGTGGTTTTAAACCATGTTTCTGTAACTGCACAGACGTTGACATTCTCCAAGTGAGGACAGCTTCTAGGGAATGTAGTTTCCTGCTGAGATTCCTAGGATTGATCAGTAACACACACACACACACACACACACACACACACACACACACACACACACACACACACACACACACACACACATATCCAGCCCATAATGCTGAAACTTTCACTGCATCCAAAAGTTTCTGAGTTAGCAATACAACTCCACACTACCTCCAAAATCCAAATTACTCTGTTCATGTGCATTCAACATAATGCACATTCTATAAATTAAGCAGATATATGTCATACATTCGACAAAATGACCATTCAACCAAAGTCTGATGACCTATATACACATGTATATACATACATACTTACATGTGTGTGTGTATATAGATATATATCTATACATACACACACACATACACACACACACACATACACACACACACACACACACACACACACACACACACACACACACACACACACACACACACACATATATATATATATATATATATATATATTTATTTTAAATACACACACACACACACACACACACACACACACACACACACACACACACACACACACACACACACACATTTCATTTATTTATCATTTGTTTTACCAGGATAGGTCCGACTGGAAAACAAGTGTCTGTTTTCAGCGGAGTCCTGGAGAGAAAAGCTCTAGGAATTTAGTAAAAAACAAACCCCCGGATTTGCTAATCTTCTATGCAGGACTAGTCTAGTTCTGCATGGAAGAGGCAGTTTAGGAGGAGGACGGCAGTGCGCCATGCATATTAATGAAGGTGCGCTGCCTGAACTCCTAATCCTACACAGAGCATGTACGAGTGCAGGGGGCGTGTCTGAGAGCAGAGCTCTCAGAATAAACACACCCATGCAATATAGAACAGCGGAAAGTGGAAATAAATGAGCATGGCCACTCATAGGTGTCCGCATATCCTAGCCAACAGTCCCCCATGTGTACAACAGCAACAGTACATATAAATAAACCGAAGAAAAAACTTTATATTTATTTAAATCCAAGTACAGTTAACCGTAGGTGTGTGGGTTAAAGCAGCTTAAAAGGCTGAAGAGGATAACAAGGAAGATATATGCAAATGAAGCAGCACAGCAATAGTGTAGTGGGCAGAGCATCCGCCTAACAAGTAGGCATTCCCAGTTCGAGTCCCACTGCAGCACATACCATTTTCCATGAGAAATCTGTATATGAACATTTTTTTTCACGTTGTTTGCTGTACAACCTATTAAATAACATGTAAATGTGAAGTGGAGTACTGCATTAAATGCACATGTGAAGTGTCAGTGTCATAATGAATAAGGCACTAGTAAGCAGGTTTAAGCACAAATATATAAGTACTAGTAAGCGTGTTGAAGTGCGGTTGCGCAGAGTTAAGCATTACCTACACAGA
>NC_056726.1:949646778-949661778 GCF_019279795.1 Protopterus annectens
TACACACCCTGGAAATTGCTGGTGTTACAGGATTTGTTGCAACATATTCTTATGCAGGAATAAGACATCAGGAACACAAATGGATGTAACCATGTACTGATAGCATGCAACACACACACTGCCAGTGTAATATCTGACACAGGACCTGTGTGGTGGACAGACAACACATGATAGGCATACCTCTGTACAACAAGAGGATAGGCCCACAGTAGTGAGCTATGCAGACAGACTGCATTCCAAGGTAAACTAGTATGTACACACACACACCCTGTAACACCAGTACTATACAAAGCATAACACAACTCTACTCACAGTCTGTCTGTAGTTCCGGATCCTTCTACATATATGTGGCTGCCCTGAGTGTGCAGGTTCTCCTGTAAGATGTATTGCTACCTGCTGTCTGTAACACTGATGCCCACACACAGGAAGGATGTCCATCACACAGAAAATGTTAAAGGGAATACACCCACATGATGTAGGGATTCATAGTGGGTGGTTGCCATGACAGTGGTAACTGGAAGTACTACACGTGTAATTGTATATATATATAGATATATATATATATATATATATATATGGCTATCTGGATAAGTATATGTACATATATTTCCACCATATGTCCTGGACATGGAGTGTAGCCCTACCCCAGCCCCTATAGTCCCACAGTCATAGTGCAAGGGGATGTCAGGTATGTATACCAGGTATATTAGTAGACTATTGCTACTGTCAATGGGATTGTCTTCAGAGGCATGATGTGTGTAGATGGTCACATCTGCTTATAACATGTGTGCCATTGGCTACTGACAGACATCCTAAGGACATCAGTGTAAAGTACCGCTGCTAGCATGTAATGGCCCTGTGGACTGCAGCAGAGATATTCGCCAATATATGTGGAAATTCTGACACACCCTGTATAGTCCAGATGTATACATATAAGCCCATAGTGCACAACATGTGTACCATACTTGACAATATGGATGTAGACAGTCATGTAGATGGGTATAACACATAACGACTGGTATACATTTGTCACCATAGGTTATGCATTTACACACTCCTGTCTGGCCTGACACATAATGACTGCTGGTATAGGGGTGCCATGGCCACATTACTACCCACTAGATATTGACATATATCTGTACAGCATCCTACTGCTCTGTCTGACATACATGACTTTTAAAGGAGGCCTGGCAGCAGTACATCTGGCAGGTATCTGCACATTACATCTCACTGGGTAAGCACACTAAGATAACAGGCTCAACAGTCATGTCACAGCACAGGGTAAAATACACCTGTGTGAAAGTGCATAACCACAACCAATGTGAACACAGCCACAGCCTCATGGTAAACTAGCATAATATGACAGTATATGGAGTATCTTTTCTACACCATCCTCATATGTGCCACTCACAGAATGACCCTACATATACTGGGCTGCTACACAGTTTGGTCTGATGGCTGTCTGTGGTATGGGACATGTGTGTGTGTATGGCCCTACAAACATGTACGCCACTACGGTACCATACAGTGGGGCAGCATGTAACATCAGACAGGAAGGGAACTAGAACAGTGGCATCTACCACAGTCTGTACACAGGCTAAAGTACATATTAACAATACACACACTGCCGGCATTCACCATAAGTACACGGACCTCAGTACTATACAAACATCCACAGAATGTCCAGGTTATGTCATGAAATATAACCCCTACTGTACATAACATGTGTAGCAGTCTGAAATATCGCTGGCTTATTATCAGATATGATGACACTAATTATGGTGTATGGCGCATATACACCACTTCATGCACGACATATGTAAAAAGGTTGACAGAGGTGTGGCTGAAAGCACATACACAGGGCCAATATTGACATGTTGCTGTGATAACCTCATGCATTTACTGTTGTAACAGGGTTTGTTGCAACATATGTCCTATGAGGGATTTGAAGTCAGTAACTGTCATAGCCTTCACTTTCTACAGACTGCAATCCTCACACTACCTTCTGCAGTCCACAGATAGATGCTCCATGGGTAACACATGAAACCACAGGCACAACACTGCCCAGTCTGCAGATGACCCTGCAGATGGGTATTTCTCATAAACATGGAACT
Organism: Protopterus annectens; assembly: GCF_019279795.1. NCBI lineage: Eukaryota > Metazoa > Chordata > Ceratodontiformes > Protopteridae > Protopterus > Protopterus annectens. Next base: position 949,648,893 of record NC_056726.1, read on the forward strand.
GGCACGGCAGGTATTGCGACATGTACAACAGCCATATCCACACAAACACTGTTAAACCAACATTACTCCAAATGCAGTATAGCAGCACTTACAGTCTGCAGTCAGGTCAGGCACATCCCCCCTCATGTTTTTTTCCCTCTTTCCTCAGTGTATGTTGTTAGAGGTAAATCCCCAATCCTTCTGAGATACTATTTGCCAACAACAGATCTAGTTCCTGCTCACATTGAATGAAATGGCCCAACACCACCATGATGTTCCTAGATATTGGAGTGTGTTTCCATGCAGTTGGCTATGGGAATGTTACAGCAGCTGTTCCACATGCAATCAGCTAGATGAGGGCTGCAATTCGTGCAATGGCCATCAGCTGATCAGGAGCATCACTTAAAATACACATGCTGCTGCCTAAGTAAAGCAGGTGTGGGTCTCCACATCCACCAAAGGAGGGAGTGGGAGAGACAAACAGAGGCAAATACATGTCAGGGAGGGGTGGGAGAGTAAAACTAAAGCATGTTTGTGTCACACACCTACCAGCACAGGGTATCAAAACCCCAATGACTATGTAGTGCTATCACAATTCAATGCAGTTATGTCATGCGCCACATGGGTTACCTGTTGTGAAGCACTCAGAACATGTATATGATGGTGAGTAACATCTGCAACAGGGATATGGTAGATTTATGGTATGTGACGCACACGTGCCTGTCTGCATGAACAGGTGCCAGCGTCAACACAGCCACACTCTCACAGGGATGCACACACAATGACACACTTGGCAGGGTCAGGAGAACAACTCATCAGTAGTGGGAATGCCACAACACATCACTGTGCAGGTATCACATGCACCACATGGGTCATATGGAGGTTGTATGGGCAAAGATTATGAGGAGGTGTCAGACATCAGACAGCATGCTTCAGTATGGCCATGGGGGTTGTAGTGAGTGTGGATGTGGACATAAGCATTATACAACACACACACAATCACTCAGGGTACCAGTAGTGATGTGCATGGGTGCATATCTGCATGGGTGTGTGATGGTCAACTGTGCCAGCAGGCTATATAAGGGTAGGTGATGGGTATACCTTGGCATCAGGCCACATGATAATGGCCTGCATTGTGGCTCAGGGCTGTAGTTTCTGCATTTGCCCACACAGGTGGGTATTGTATCCCCCATCCAGTCACTTGGGTGACTACTGTGTGTGGCCAATGCTGTGCATCGCTTGACAGGTATGTGTTCCTTAGTCCACGACATGGATGGTGTCTAGGATGTGCACACCTCCCACATGCATGTAAAGTGACATGTGGAACTTTACTTGGGGTGTCTGGCCCATGTTGTGAACACAGATTATCATCAGATGTGCCAGTCTTGCCCACATGTGGCAGAAACTGGTAATGGGCAGCAGGTTTACTCTGCACCTACATTGATAGCATGTTAACAGCATTCCCTGATGTCAGTGGCATCTGTCCATACAGGGAATGTTGTCAGGCATGGTATGTCCATTGTGGGTCACATGTGAAGGCACCACACATACTGCAGGTGTTCATTGGGGAATATGGGGGAGGTGCACTGTCTGCATGTGCATGCATATTGGACAGATGGGCAGGGGGACATGCCCTCTGTAGCCCACTGCTATCACTCCATAGTTACTATCAGTGGCCAGTATGCAGTGTACTACCCACATATTGGCTGTAGCCTAGATATGTGTGTGCATGAGAAATGGGTTGAGAGTGTGCTCTGGGTAATACTGGGGTTGCTAACTGTGATTGCCTGGCCTTGATGTCACATGTATGGGTACGGCTTTGCACCCCAGCCTCTCAGCTATTTTACATCTGTTATCCCTGTACGGTTGACATTGTGATATACAGTAGGGCCACCACATAAGAAATATGCAAAACCCGCTCCACAGTGGCCTCAGGTGTCACACACTCGCAACCACCTCTACACAGGATATGGGTTACGAACACACACACACACCTGTCATGTCTGGAAGTAGAACCCCTACCTAACTAGTTTATTATACTACAGCACTATGCAGTTACAGTACATGCCACGGAAATTACTGGAGTACTCCTTCCCCAAAGGTGTATTTCACAATGAATGACATCAGCAGGATTACCAAAGTAGGGCATTTGAAATGTACTGCAAGTGATTAGCCTAAAATGCATTGCTCCCTACACAGACAGTGAGACACACACATAACATCCACAACCAACTTCTGTGGGTATAGAACCCCTGACTGAGGTCTACATCACTGTACAGCATGGAGCTGTTATGGGACGCACCACAGGGATTACTAGAGAAGATTTTCCCCAAAGGTGTATTTCACAATGAATGACATCAGCAGGATTGCCAAAGTAGGGCATTTGAAATGTACTGCGAGTGACTAGCCTATAATGCATTGGTCTGTATACAGACACTGAAACACACACAAAACATTCAGAACTGCCATGGGTGGAGATGGAACCCTACTACAGTTCTAATTCACACTCCAGCAGTACGCAGTTACCAGACGCGCTACAGAGATTACTGGGCTACAACCTTCCCAGAGGTGTATTTATAGGAGAGTGACATCAGCAGCCTTGACAAAGTTGAGTATATGAATTGTAATGAGTGTGAATACCCTAAAAAGTATTGTTCTCTACACAGTCAGACACGCACACACAAATGCCAAGTCTGGGGTTAGAACACCTACCTAACTACTTCACCACACTATAGCAGTACTCAGTTACTGGACGCGCTACGGAGATTACTGGGCAACAACCTTCCCAAAGGTGTATTTCTAGGTGGGTGATCAGCAGCCTTGACAAAGTTGGGTATTTTAATTGTAAGGAGTGTGAGTACCCTAAAAAGCATTGCTCCCTACACAGTCAGACAGACATGCACACAAACACACACACGCTTGCCAAGTCTGGGGTTAGAACATCTACCTAACTAGTTTATCACACTACAGCAGTATGCAGTTATGGGATGCGCCATGGAGATTACTGGGCTACAGCTCTCCCAAAGGTGTATTTCACATTGGATGACCTCAGCAGGCTTGTCATAGTAGGGCTATGGGGAGGGCGGTGTGTGCATGGGCCATAATCCATTCATCTAGGGGTTGACACCCCACATGCAGGCACACACAGGGTCATATGTCACAGGTACATGTATACAGCTACTAGATGACTAGTTACTTGTACAGTCATGTTGCACAGCTGGCATGTGCACCACATAGTCTGTAATGCTGACAGATGCTGGTGGCTATTATCTGCAGTGGGTGACATCTGCACTTCATGTGTTTGGGGCCCTTTGGCTGTGTGCTGGGTGGGACAGGCCTGGATGGCTCCTTGTCACGGCCACCCTCTTCCACACATCTATGTCCATCTACCTTTGGCTTATTATAGTGTGTTGTCCTTACATATATGGCTGTATTCCTATCCACTGCGTGTGCACGGCAGGAGTGGTGCATACTGACATGTGTCTGTACTAAGAACTGCGACTGCCAGATATGTCTGGTCCACTGGTGTTTGCAGACATGGCCTTCATGTGTTTATGTGTGTGAGCATTCCCAGTATGACCTTTCAGTATGTTGCTGACTGCCATTGCCTTCATTTCTCTAAGTATGTGAGCATGCCCCATATGCCTTTCGGTATAGAATGTGTGGATCAATACCAGGTAGGTTGTACTGCAGTGTAGGCCTTTGTATTGTACACCTACAGGTAGCAAGGTGTTTATGCTGGGTATCCGTCGATCATTTGGCAATATGGGGACAAACTGTGCAGGGGATAGTGTGTACTGTACGTGATTGTGCTTGTGCTGCTTCAGCTGCATGGTATCACTGTTAGCAGAGACATTCAGACATGTGTACTGTTATACACAGTGATGTTGTCCAGGTGGGCATTCTTGCTCACAGTGCTGTCTCAGGGGACAAGGGTGACTGCAGCTGTGTCCGGTATTATGGGCAGACACCTACGTCTTCATGGTATGTTATGCCATTCTGGTTAGGGAGCTGCAGACACTTGCTGCTGGGTCTGTGTATCCGGTTCAGCACCTTCGTAGAGTGCTGGCGGGGGGATACCATACTTGTACACCCATTGACAAGACAGTATGATCTTATCTTGCTGCGGCAATGCCTCACAACTGTACAGATTCACAGGGGCTGCCCAGAGGCAGGGGCCATGGGTCAGGACATTAACCCTATTGTGGTGTACGGGCAGATGTGTAGCCACCCATTCATGTATTTGGAGCCAGAGATAGTGTGGGCACACAGCTTGGTGTCAGACCCTGCACATTCCATGCTGGCCATGCTCCCACCCACCCCTCTGTTATTATAACCTCTTCCATACATTATGCAGACATTCTCTGATACTTCCCCTAAGGGTATCATTTGTGGTCCACATTTCATGCAGTGGGTCATGGTGGACATGTTGCTGTGGTTTGTCCACATGGCCTTGCATATGGCTTATGTTGAGTGTGTTATTTAGTTTTGTGGGTGTCCATGACTTAACATTCATTGCCAGTATGTGTGAGACACAGGCCTTTGGCAGAGGCCTGTGGGACATTAGGTTGCTGCGGGTCACTTGTGGCAAGCCATTGCATTCTGACAGGCCTACAGTCGCAGACCACCATACAGTATATTCCCCTGTGGTGACCAGGTAGGTGTGATGGGTGTTTATGCACATTCCTTCTGTCAGTCTTGATCAGGTCGTGTGGATGCTGGCAGGGTGCTACGTACAGTTAGGGACACACCTGCATGGGACACCTGCACTACATGCTGCATTCTTCCTCTATTGCCATGCACAGGAGGGGTCATACTGTACCCATTCCCCACAGCAGGGATATAGCCAGTGAGGTACCTGTGGGTGGTGTTTGCATGAGCTGGGTGCATGTGTGCTATGGACACTACTTGCATCTAACACGCAGATATGCATGGGCCATTACAGGTATGCTGGCATGTGCAGGTACACCAGCTGTTTCCCAATACATCAGTCCTGCCTGCTTTGTGATCTGCAGTTGTTCGAGCGGGCATCACCAGTATCCCCTACTACGGGACTGGTTGCTGTGATGCTTACCTGTATCTACAATTCCAAGGGTGTCTCCATTTCGCAGTGATACAATGTATACTGTATGTCTGGGGTACTTCCCCCTGTGTACTGCTTGTATATCTAGCCCAACAGCCATGTCATGTCTGTCTTTCAGATGGTGACACATATTACCACCATACATTTACATTGGCTTACTGCTGGCAGATGGTATAATGGTGCGGATTGTCCTTGGCACTGCAGGTGTGAGGGCTTCTCCCTCTCATCAGCAGTACTGGGCTATGGGCACCAGGTCTTACCTCAACATGCATACATACTGACCACTCTCGCACAATATGCAACACACACCATCCTAACACACACAGACCTGCATATTGTGCACATGCTACAACCTATCCTGCAACCTTGGCCACCTCTGGGCATCTCTGCTCCACTCGTATTACACCTATGCATGCATGCTACTACATTTCTACACTGGATGGGGGGAGGCAAATTGTTACTATATTTCTAGGCTGGAATGGGGGTGGGGCACACCTGACTGTTTCTACATGTCTACATGGGAGTGGGGGGGCACACCTGACTGTCGTTACATTGCTATGTAGGATGGGGGGGAGGACAAGTGACACATGTACACATTTGTTATGACTGTACAGGTATGTCATGCGCTCTATTTCATTCTGTATTGCTACCTATCATGCTGTCTAGAGGCACACCTGTGTACTACAGATCATGGCTTTGGTTGCCCTACATATTATTGTCTGATGTCCTACCCTTCAGAACTGGCATCCCACTGCCTGCCCTGCTATGGTCTGTCTTTGTAGGCCTGGGGCTGGGGTTAACCCTAACCAACATTCTCGGGCCATGGCACAGGCCCTGTTTGTGTTTGTGTCCACCTGTCCCGCTGGCTGCAACTGTTGTTGGGTATGTGAACCGTCCTGACTGGCCTGTGTGGGTCATATGGTCACACATTTTGCACAGCAAATTTCCTGAAGTGGTTTATGTCACCCTGTGTAGTACTGGCTACTGTGGTGACTCTAGTAAGTGTTACACATGTCAGGGTGCCACTATGGGTGTCTACTGTCTGCTGTCGAAACATTCAGCCACCCAATTCCCTTGAATGCTCACATCCATACCATACCATAGCTATAGGTGACAACACATTCTACTCCATTTGGCTATTGGTAGGTTGATTGACTTACCTTGTGGGTGTGCCAGACTTGCGGATGGTGCTGGAGGGCTGCCTATGACGGATGCACATAGTACACTCCCTATACATGGTTGAGCACAGGTGGTGTAATGTTTGGCATCCCTTTTACTGTATGTGCAAGTTGGAGAGAGGTGTCATTCCATGGGACCCTACTGTATCAGTGCATGTGCTATGTGTTGCCTCTTTGCCAAGGCCAGGGCATACTGGGCACGCCTCCTTCTGCCTATTGGGGCAGGCTCAGGTTCTTCCTCCTTTGGGACACTCTGTGCTTGTGCAGGCCTTGGCATTGGTGGGGGGGCTGTGTTGCCCTGCTCATGCTGTTCCTGCTGCAGCTGTTTCTACAAGATCATATTGTGTAGCTTTGCACATACCATAACTATTTGGGTACATGTAGCTGCTGAATACTGCAAGGCTCCACCGGAACTGTGACCTCAGCATCCCAGACACACGCTCTATTATATGTCTGGCCTGTGCATGTGCCTCATTATGGCGTTGTTGTCCAGGTGTGTGTGCATTTCTGATGGGTGTCATCAGCCACAGCTCCAGTGTGTACCCAGCATCCCCCACTAGGTAACCATAGGGGATGTCCCCATTGTCAAATCTCTGGTGCAGCTGCGTCAGATGCCATATGTTGGAACTGTCATAACTTCCAGGGTAGCACACACATTCATTATAATGCCCTGGGCATCACATATGACCTGGCAGTTGATGGAAGGGATGCCCCTGCAGTTGATGTAGGCCCTACCCTGCTCACCGGGTGGTGCTTTGATGCATATGTGCATGCAGTCTATAGCACCCACTACCCTAGGGTATTCTGCTATTTGGTGGAGACGCATATTGCTGGTCAACACCTCACGGGTGTTGAGGAAATATACATGCTCAATGGCATGTACTGACATGGCATCCAGGGACTGGTGGAATATTCTGGATCCTAATGCCTGTAAGATCCCCATGTTATCCCCAGTTCTGCTTTGAGGGGTACCTGTGGCTAGTATACCTAGGCCTACACATACCTTGGTATCCACTGGGATGGGTTCCCCTCGTTCGGTTTAGTGTGTCAGGTGTGGCCGGCACAGCTCTACTACTTGCTGTAGGCGGTCTCTGTCCACCCTATAGCGCTCCAGTATCTCCAGCTCATGTAGCCCCTGATAGGTTACCCTGGGTCTGTACACTCTTCTCCGTCTCCTCACTGTGGGTTGTTCGGCAGCATGCACATCCTCACCACCCTCAGCCTCTTGCACATGTTGTTCTATGTTGCCTGCAGCAGCCCTTCTCATTTTGTAGGTTTGTTTGTTAAAAATTCCCCGCTTGTACACACCGGTGGTGTAGAGTGTGGGAAAAAAACAGTGGGGAAGGTGTTTGCTTAGTTTATAGTAGTGTTCTGGGCTGGGCTGCTGCCTGTGTAATTGGCTGCTTCTGATACATTTCACCTGCCAGATATGCTAGTTTTCCTTGATTACCTTCCTACTGCTGATTTCCCTTCCCATTGCCCTTCTGTTTGGGCCCGGGGCTGTGCCGTGCAAACAGAGAACTCGGATGTGCACACTGCTGCTGTTTCCTGGTTTAACTTCTTTTCTCTTCCTGTACATCCTGGTGCGCGGCGTGCACACCCGCTTACACTTTCTAAAGAGAGCCGGGCAGGTTTAGACACACCCCCTAGGTTGGCTGTGCTAAGCTAGGAGCATACCTGAGCCACTGGGCTCCAATCCGCATACAGTATGCCTGACACACCCACCCATGATGTCACCTACCTCCTAGTCTTGCACTCAGCTATTCATACTCTTGCACTGCTGGGACCTGCCTCACATGCTGGGGAAAACCGGGATTCACTATCCTTCCCCTCATTTGCATAAGATTGCCTGCTAATGCATGGTTACATGTGTCACACTGTGCCTTCCCCCTTAGCAACCACTATTCACTGGCCAGGTTGTCTTTTGCCTGCCACTGACTTGCATGGTGAAATACTGATTTTAGTTAAACTGCTTTTTTTAGGTTTATTTTCTTATTTCCCCACTGATCCCGTTTGCACGCCGCTGCCCTAGACATCAACAGCCGTGATCGGAGGACATATAATAAAAGCTGTATTTTGTACATTTTGCATTATTTGCAATGTCTGTGGCCTTCTACTTCGCCATAGGCATGCTTCCTCAATGTTATGCAGCCTTTATTTGGGGCTGTCACGTCCCCGTTTTAGATTTTGCAATACCGTACTCTGTTACTAACCGAGTACATTTCTGCATATTACGCTAGTCCTGCACTCCCTGATTCCTGCTTCTTGGAAGGCAGATTTACCTCATTTGCATGGTTTTCACCTGCAAATGAGGTGATTTGCATACAGGGGGGCTGGGGACGTGCAGCACTAGTGCTACAGCGTTCGTCCACATCAGACGTGCACATACGTGGATCGCTTGTCCGCCAAACTGGCAAAATTTCATCTTACACTAATCATGCACGCCATGCAACTTTTGAGAATCCGGGGGAATGATTAAAACAGTAATATCTTAACATAGTAGAAGGTTGAAATTACAACATATTGCAGTCAGAGGATCACAGAGTTTACAGTGATAGTACAATAATTGAAGCACAACATGTAAAAAATAAAAAATAAAATGATATATATAGATATATACACACACGCATATAAATGTAGACACATATGTAATGCATACATATAAATATATATATTTGTGTATATAGACATATATACACATATCTATGCCTATACACAAATACGCATATATATATATATATATATATATATATATATATATACACACACACACACACACACACACACATATATATATATATCTCTATATATATATATATATATATATATATATATATATATATATATAGTGTGTGTGTGTGTATATATATATGTATATATATATATATATATGTATATATATATATATATATATATATATATATATATATATATAGATATATATATGTGTGTGTGTGTGTTTATAGAGATATAAAAATAGTATGTGCATACCCATCTAACAACCACTAGGACTCTTAAAAGCCATAACTGTGCAACACAAATGTGACACACAGATTTGATTTACATTTGACATAGAAGACAGGCCAGGGATGTTCTGTTTTCACCAATAATCTAGCCTCTGCCACCAAACATGGCACACTCAAACAATACGCAGATGACTCAACCATCATCTGCTCAGCCTAGTCCCTATCCAAACTGCAAAAAGTCACACAGGAAGCCTTTTCCTCTGTTGAAACTTGGTTATCCGATGCCCAATTAATACTCAACCCAAACAAAACTAAACTACTCATCTTCCAACCGACCAAACATACTCAAAACAACTCTCACTTTAACATCACAGCAAAAGACAACACCACTATATACCCAACTGAACACACCAAATTGCCAGGAGTGGAAATAGACAATAAACTAAAATTTGACATTCACATATCAATGACCATAAAAAAAGTCCACAAAAAACTAGGAGCGTTATACAGAAATAAGCAACTTCTCACCAAAGCAGCAAAGATTTCAATAGTAAATTTCCAACTTATTTCCACCCTACTTTATGCTTCTTCAATATATACCAACCTAAGGCAATGCGATCTAAACAAGTTAGAGACCTGCTACAACAAAATCGCCAAATTTGCCACAGGGACATCCTACCGTAGTCACCACTGTCTCTCACATGCTGAACTGGGCTGGCTTGAACTCCCTCACCTCCTTCAATGGTATCAACTATCACTCGCCCACAAACTAGTAAACCATCCACTAAATGTCCCATCCCTCCAGAATCTACTCCAACCCTATCGCACCAACAGACCACTAAGTTCCCGCAACAATAATCACTTGCAGATCACTAAAGCCAATAACTGTGCTGGTGAAGCACTATTCCCTTGCGCCATAGCCAAATTATGGAACTCCCTCCCTCCCACAATTACCTCCGTACCATCATGCACCCACTTCAAAATTTACTAAAAGCGCACCTAAAAACATGCTGGCTATGCCCTTGCAACTCCCACTCTAATATCACCCACCCCATCCAACCACTACCTTTCTTTCCACCCCACTAACTATCTTGATTATAGCAAGCTCAGATGCTCATAAGCCTAGTACTTTTTATACAGCAGGAACTTCTTATTGTAACATTTGTTAATGTCTGTTATGTACTTCGCAGATAAATATTCTAGTTGTCTACTGATGTACTATGTTCTTCATCTGTAAATATGTTTGTAATTAATTGCTATGTTAAATTGTTAATCGCTATGTAATCCAATGTAACTACTGTCTCTTTATTTTAACTGTGGAGCTTTTCTCCCCGGGCCACTGCTGAAAATGGACCTACATCCAGTCAGACACTCCCGGTCAACAAATGTAAATAAAAATAAAAAAAAATATATATATATAAATATATAAATATATATATATATATATATATTAATATATATATATATATATATATATATATATATATATATATATACACACACACACACACACACACACACACACACACACACACACACACACACACACACACACACACACATATATACATACATGCAGTGGATATAAAAAGTTTACACACCCTTGTTAAAATGCCAGGTTTTTGTGATATAAAAATTGAGACCATAATAAATCAATTCAAAACTTTTCCCACCTTTACTGTGACGTATAACCCGTACAATTCAATTAAAAAACAAACAAATCAGTTACGGGAAAAAATATGAAAAATAAAAAACGTACAATATGCTGGTGGCATAAGTGTGCACACCCTTAAACTAATACTTTGTTGAAGCACCTTTTGATGTAGGTTTAGGCTATTTATTGTATGACAAATTTTCTGATTTTAGAATAGATACATATGTATTTTTTTATTTTACAAAGTGATTTATATGAGATGCTTTTTTAGCTGCATCATGCATTTTGGTTAGCACAAAAAGTTTTTCCTTTCTTTGAGCTCATTAAGTTTAAGTGGGGTGTGACCAGTTGTGACTGATGTATATAAATTTCTTTGCATGCAGTTTTCAGTTGTCTGAAGAAGTCTGGTTATATATACCAGACGAAAGTGCTTACTTTATTTCATGTTTTAAATAAATTTTCATGTTTGGATCAGTGGATTTCAGCCTGTGTTACTTTGTGTGATGGCACCTTTTGATTTAATAACAGCATTCAGTCTTCTTGGGTACACACCTGCCATCAATTAAAGAGACTCTGATTAACCCCAAATAAAGTTCAGCTGTCCTAGTAGGAGTTTCCTGACATTTGCTCAGTTGCCTGCAACAGCAACAGCCATGGTTCACAGAGAACTTAAAAAGCATCAAAGGGATCTCATTGTTGAAAGATATCAATCAGGAGAAGGGTGCAAAAAAATTTCTACAGCATTGGATATACCATGGAACACAGTGAAGATGGTCATCAAAAAGTGGAGAAAATATGGGACAACAGTGACTTTGCAAAGAACTGCATATCCCTCCAAAATTGATGAAAAGACAAGACGAAAACTTGTCAGGGAGGCTGCCAAGAGACACAGCAACACTGAAGGAACTGCAGGAATTTCTGGCAAGTACTGTGAAAACAATCTCCCGTATTCTCCATATGTCTGGACTATGGGGTAGGGTTGCAAGACAGAAGCCTTTTCTTACACAGAAAAACATCCATGGCCTGCTAAAATTTGCAAAACAATACATCGTCTCCCAAAAGCATGTGGGAAAATGTGTTATGATCTGATGAGACCAAGGCTGAATGTTTTGGTCACAATTCCAAAACGTACGTTTGGAGCAAAAACAACACTTTGCATCACCAAACAACACCATTCCTATGGTGAAGCATGGTGGTGTCAGTATCATGCTTTGGGGTTGCTTTTCTTCAGCTGGAACTGGGGCTTTAGTCAAGGCGGAGGGAATTATGAACAGTTCCAAATACCAGTCTCTTTTGGCCCAAAACCTTCAGGCATCTGCTAGGAAGATGAAAATGAAGCAGAATTTCACCTTTCAACACGACAATGACCCCAAGCATACATCCAAATGAACAAAAGAATGGCTTCACCAGAAGAAAATGAAAGTTTTGGAATAGTCCAGCCATAGTCCAGACCTAAATCCAATAGAAAATCTGTGGGATGACCTGAAGAGGGCTGTGGACAAGAGATGCTCTCGCAATCTGACAGATTTGGAGTGCTTTTGCAAGGAAGAGTGGGCAAATATTGCCAAGTCAAGATGTTCCATGTGGATGGACACCTACCCAAGAAGACTGAATGTAATTAAATCAAAAGGTGCTTCAACAAAGTATTAGTTTAAGAGTGTGCACACACAACAAAGTATTAGTTTAAGGGTGTGCACACTTATGCAACCAGTGTATTGTGTTTCTTATTTTTTATATTTGTCCCAAACAGATTTGTTTGTTTTTCAATTGAATTGTACAGGTTATAGGTACATTAAAGGTGGGAAAAGTTTTGAAATGATTTATTGTGGTCTAATTTTTTAATAACGCAAAACCTGGCATTTTAACAGGGCAGAATACCAGATCAATGAGATCATCCGTGGGGGGGGGTCACGTCACGTCACCCAGGATGCAGATGGGCTTGCCCCAAAAGCCACCAAGAACACAAGACTCCTCAGAAGGAGGTTGGACAAACAACCAACCCTTCTGCTTCAGGATCTCTAGAATG